>NC_056729.1:183529874-183574874 GCF_019279795.1 Protopterus annectens
TAGGGTTGCCACCTTTCCAAATGGCAAGAGCGGGACATGTTCTGTAGAAATGTCAGACATTTCAGGACTAAACATACCTACAGCCATGCATAGTACTGGATTACACTTATTTGCAAAAATAAAAGCTTAATCTAGTTGCATTTGAATTGCTTATGCTACTTCACATAATATATAGAAGTGTCATATATAAAATAACTGTTGTATGCAATTATTAATGAAACGTAGAATATAATAATGTCCTGTAATCTGGACATGTGCTATGTCTTGATTATTTTCGCACTGTCCCTCACAAAGTGGGACAGGTGGTAACATGTTTAGACAGGGCATATGTTGGTGGGAGGTCCACTCAACAAACTTTTACTTACCACCCCCCTCCCCAGCTAGGCCGGTGAGACATACAGACACACAATAAAGGTAAATACAACACTGCTTCCCAGACCACTGGCAGGAAACTACCAGTGGGAGAGATCTACAAGGTCTACACTTTAAACATGGACTTAGTCCTACCTTGGTCAATTGAGAAGGTGGCAAACCTATAATAGGTATGCGGTAGGATGACTCATCCGACGGATGTGGCTACCACAACCCAACTACTCGTTTGTAATGCAAGGTCTTGGTTCCCATGTATCAGCCAGATGGGAGCAAAGTGTATGCGGAACACACAAATATGATTAATTCACTGGACAGGCCGCTGATTCCGTCGCCTAATGTTCAGCCATTCCCGATACTGTAGTCATGTAGTCCAATTTGATAGGCATTACAAGGTGGGATCAGATTGTAAGAGGAACACTCTTTTATGAATGATTCACCAAACAGGCCGCTAATTCCATACAGTTGAACACCATGTGGTCACCTAATGGGCAGCCATTCCCTATACTATAGTCAGGAGTGGCCTTAGGTCAAATGGTGCCCTAGGCAGAGGGCACAACAGCACTCCCCACCACACCACCCAGTGCCCCCATCCTGGTCTACCTACACCAAATAAATACTTTAAAGTGCCCCCACTAAAGCGGCGCCCTAGGTGGCTGCTTAGTTGGCCTATGCCTAAGGACGGCTATGATTGTAGTCATGTAGTCCGATGTGATAGGCATCACAAGGTATGCCTAAGAGGAACACACAGATATGAATGATTCTCCGGAGAAGCCACTGATTCCGTACAGTCGAACGCCATGCCATCGCCTAATAGGTAGCCATTTCTGATACTGTATTCATGTATTCTGATGTAATAGGCATCACAAGGTGGGAGCACATTGTATGCGGTACAGACAAATATGATTGTGTCACTGGACAGGCCACTGATTCTGTACAGTCAAACCCGATGCCGTCACCTAATGGGTGGCCAATCCCGATACTGGAGTCATGTAGTACGATGTTATAGGCATCAAAAGGTAATATTGTGGTCCTCGCTCACACCCAGGACTTTGAGTGACAGATGCAAGCACCAATGCCGGTGCATTAGCAAGTGTGGGATTGAGCGGATGTAAGCGTGTTTGGCTACCAGTATGCGAGTATTGCATTGGTTAAGCAATGTAGAGGCTAATCGAGTGTAAAAGGCTGTAACCAGAAGATATCATACAGCACAGTCATTCAACAGTATAGGAATGTATCACATCATGAAGATGTACATGTGAGTGTTTATGTCCAGCATATAGGTACATACATATATAGAGATGTATCAGGGACATACCATGTGGCAACAAAGCATTACAAACGAATGAAACGGGAAACACCAGTGAGACCTATATTATGTAGTGGTGTTGCTCTATGTGATCACAAGACTCCCTCAGACAGACGTGTCAGTCATAGATGCAAATAGTTGTACATTGGCTGTATACATCACTCTGTGCATGTAATGTACATTAACACAACAGTACCTGTCCAATCATTATGTGTGAACAGTACTCCTGCAATGTGCTGTGTGCAACATCATCATCATGATAAAGGTAAATGGGGTAACCATAGAGGGACCGGTAGTGTTTTGTGTACAATGGGGTCGTCCTCCTCACGTGTACCTGGACCATGTAGGAGTGATGTGCATACCAGGACCGTGCACCTGAGGGACAGTGTTGAGGATAACAGTAGTATGTTATGATGCATATTACAAGGGTTTCATGTGTCCAGTGGGCACGTGTGTGTAATGGACAGCTATGTATAGGGCAGATGGTGCCCTAGGAGCTGAATGACCTTATGTGTCCATAGGTGAGGGTCAGATGTTGAGGAAGGAGTGTAGGTATGGCCGTGGAGGATAGGTAGGAGCACAGAAATGATAACCTACAGGGTTGGTATATGACACATGTGGGGGGGGGGATACACCCTGGATGGGGATGGGTCTTCGGCACTCAAAAGCCCATGGGAACAGTGGGACGGAGGTCTCCAGCCACAGACAGCTGCCACTGCAAAGCTGCAATGGAGGCAGTGCTGGGGGCTGTCCAGGAGGGGCAGCATCACCCTGTAAATGTGACACTCCACCCTTGAACTGGCATATCTGGCTTCGTTACCCCTTAGGGAGCCAATTACGCAACATGTCCAGGACCGCATGACAGCAGATATGTACCTGTCTGGTCCTGCTCCCAAGGGGGACATGCTCCATCCTCAGTGGTGATACCACCAGCAGGTGCTGCAGAGCCAACAGAGGTTGATGTTAATGGCTGGGCCCTAGATGTGCTAGTGCCTGGTGCCATGGTCAGCTGAAGTGGGACAGAAGGATCTGCCAGGACCTACCAGCCCATTCAGCCTATGGTGTTGCATTTTAAACCCACATATGGCTTAGTGATAGACAACAGCATGCAGGATTACCTACGACAGTATGCATAGATATCACCAGCAACCCAACACAACAGATGGCATACATTTGCAGAGGGAGCACAACACATGCATATATACCGCATGGCAACTGTACAATGTGTAGTAGACGTGTGACCGCAGCTATGAACAGTTGCCCATCATTGGCTTTTCACTGGAAATCCCACACAGTGTCAGTCATACCACTGTCTCATGTGACACATGTCCAGTCAGGGATGCGATGGCAGTAACACATCCCTATCATCATGTACTGTCTGCAATCCCCACACCATGCTTCTGCTGTGCACAGAAGTGTGTTCAGTGTGTAACACAGGAAACAAATGGTTGCACACACTGACCTGTTCACAGACGGCCCTACAGATGAGGTTCCCTCATGAACAGAGTACTGTCATGTCTGTATTTTAACATGCAGAATAGCCATTACCACAGACATGTTAAACAGGCAGTAGTCTCAATGCAGCATAGCTACACTTACATGCTGTAGTCGTGTGGAACATCACCCTCCTGTCATTAGGCTATTTCCCACTGTGGAAAATGATTGAGGTACATCCAGATATCATCTGCGATGCCATGTTGGAACACCACATCCAGGTACCACTCACAGTGACTGTCATGGCCAGATAATAACATGTTTCTCTAGAGAGTGTACTGTGTTTATCATGCGGATGGCTATGGGAACACCATCACAGCTGTACCACATGCAATCAGCTAGAGGAGGACTGCAACAGGTGCAGAGGCTATCACCTGACCATTTCCATCAGTTGCAATACACATGCTGCTGCTGTGCAGTTGTACACCTTCACATCCACCAGAGAGTGTGTGTGCGGAACAGGCAATGTACACCAGGGGAGGGCTTCGAGACTTAACCATAAGCATCATCTGCCACACGCTGAATAGTACAGGGGCAAACCCCTGACTACTCATTACTATTACATGTGCATGACGTTATTACATGTGCCGCAGAGGTGGCATGTTGCAGTGCTGTAAGAACACATGTGTAGGTGAGTGAGTGTCATCTGCAACAGATATAGTAGACATACATTAGGTGTTGCACACGTCAGTCCACATGAATGGATGCCATTGTCACCACAACCACTCTCTAATGGACATGCATTGACAACTTTGCCAGGGTGGCAAATACAAAATGTATCTACTTAGTTTGCCACACCGCAGTAATGCACAGGACCACATGCACCACAGGGGATATCTGGAGGTTCTATGGGCTAGGGCATGTGAAAGTGCTTGAAAACTGTTGGTATGCCAATGAGGTTTATACTGGGAGTGACTGTGGTTGGGAGCATCACAACCCACATGCAGACACAGGGTGCCAGTACTGTCATGCAGGTATGCATTGCTCCATGGGTGTGTAGTGTTTGGCTGTGCATGATGGCTGTACAAGATTGGGTGAGAGGTAATTCTTGCCATTGTGTCACCCGACAATGGTGTGCAGTGCAGGAGTGTAGTGTCTGCAATGTCCCACACAGATGGGTACTGCATTATCTTGCCTAACATCCTGGTTACCAATGTGTAGGGCCATAGCTTTGCAATGCATGCCATGTCTGTGTTTGATAGTCCTTCACATGGACATTGTCTGGGATGTGCATGTCCCACAATACTGTACAGTGACATATATATTGGCAGACACATGTAGTGTACACAGCCTGTTATACCCCGATATGCCAATACTGGTCTGGTGTGGCGAAACATGCTTATATTGAGTAAGTCAGCCCTGCACCTGCATGGATAGAATGGACAGGTATTTCATAGTGTCAGTGGCATAGGTCCATACAGGGCACATGTGTACAGCATTGTCTGGCCTTAGTGGATCATATATGATGGCACCACATATGTTGCAGCCATTCAGTGTGGAACATAGTGAAGGCACAATGTCCGCATATATGTGCCAATTGTACCACTGTACAGGGTGCCATGTCCTCTGCAGGCCACTGAGGCCATACCATGCCTACTATCTGTCCTCAATGTGCATGTTACTAGCAACATAGTGGGATATCCTAGGCAAGGTTGTATGTGCATGGCACATGGGTGCGGGACATATACCAGGTACTAGTAGGGCTGCATACTTAGATCACCAGCCCTTTTGCCAGATGTATGGGTATGGCTTGTCAACACAGTGCCATGGCTAACTGACAGCTGTACTCCTCGTGAGGTGGCCAATGTGTCATAAGACGGATACTATATAGGAAAACTACAAAACCCACTCCCAAACATGTCCAATGGTAAGACAATCACAGCCACCTCTACACAGGCTTTGACAGACAAACACACACTTGCCATGTCTTGTATACAAACTCCTACTATATCACACACTGCAGCAATGCTTGTTTAGGGCAGCGAATACTACAAAGCACTGTACTTGTCTCAAACAGGCAGATACACACTCACACAGTTGACATGTCTAGGATTAGAGCACTAACCTAACTACTTTACTACACTACAGCATTACGCGGTTACAGAATGCACTACCGAGATTACTGGGACACAGTACTCCCAGAGGTGTATTTGTAGATGGGTGACATCATCAGCCTTGATAACAGTGGGTATAAGAAATGTATGGAGAGTGAGCAGTATAAAAGCATTACTCAGTCCTCAGGCAAACGGAAACACACAAAACACATACGGCAAGTGTGGGACTAGAACACCAACCTAATTACTTTATTACACTACAACATTACACAGTTACAGAATGTGCTACCGAGATTACTGGGACACAGCACTCCTAGAGGTGTATTTGTAGATGGGTGACATCATTGGCCTTGCTAACGGTTGGTATAAAAAATGTATGGAGTGTGAGCAGTATAAAAGCATTACTCAGTCCTCAGGCAAATGGACACACACACACACACACACACACACAGCAAGTGCGGGACTAGAGCACTGACCTAACTACTTAATTACACTACAGCATTACGCAGTTACAGAAAGTGCTACTGAGATTACTAGGACACCACACTCCCAGAGCTGTATTTGTAGATGGGTGACATCATCGACCTTGCTAACGGCGGGTATAAGAAATGTATGGAGTGTGAGCAGTATAAAAGCATTACTCAGTCTTCAGGCAAATGGCGACACACACGGCAAGTGTGGGACTAAAACACCGACCTAACTACTTTATTACACTACAGCATTACGCAGTTACAGAACGTGCTACTGAGATTACTGTGACACAGTACTCCCAGAGGTGTATTTGTAGATGGGTGACATCATCAGCCTTGCTAACAGTGGGTAAAAGAAATGTATGGAGTGTGAGCAGTATAAAAGCATTGCTCAGTCCTCAGGCAAACAGGAACACACACAGCAAGTGTGGGATTAGAACACCGACCTAACTACTTAATTACACTACAGCATTACACAGTTACAGAAAGCGCTCCGAGATTACTGGGACACTGTACTCCCAGAGGTGTATTTGTAGATGGGTGACATCATTGGCCTTGCTAACAGTGGGTATAAGAAATGTATGGAATGTGAGCAGTATAAAAGCATTACTCAGTCCTCAAGCAAATGGGGACACATGCATACACACACACACGGCAAGTGTGGGACTAGAACACTGACCTAACTATTTTATTACACTACAGCATTACGCAGTTATAGGACATGCTACCAAGATTACTGGAACACAGCACTCCCAGAGGTGTATTAGTAGATGGGTGACATCATTGGCCTTGCTAACGGTGGGTATAAGAAATGTATGAAGCGTGAGCAGTATAAAAGCATTACTCAGTCCTCAGGCAAATGGACACACACGGCAAATGTGGGACTAGAACACTGACTTAACTACTTAATTACATTACAGCATTATGCAGTTACAGAACACACTACAGAGGTTATTGGAATACCGCACTCCCAGAGGTGTATTTGTAGATGGGTGACATCATCAGCCTTGCTAACGGTGGGTATAACAAATGTATGGAGTGTGAGCAGTATAACAGCATTACTCAGTCCTCAAGCAAACGGGGACACACACGTGGCACGTGTGGGACTAGAACACAGACCTAACTACTTTATTACACTACAGCATTGCGCAGTTACAGAACGTGCTACCGAGATTACTTGGACACAGCACTCCCAGAGGTGTATTTGTAGATGGGTGAAATCATTGGACTTGCTAATGGTGGGTATAAGAAATGTATGGAGTGTGAGCAGTATAAAGGTATTACTCAGTCCTCAGGCAAATGGACACACACACACACACACACACACACACACACACACACACACACACACACACACACACACACACACACACACACACACACACACCAAGTGTGGAACTAGAACACCGACCTAACTACTTTATTACACTACAGCATTACACAGTTACAGAACGAGCTACCGAGATTACTGGGACACAGCCCTCCCAGAGGTGTATTTGTAGATGGGTGACATCATCAGCCTTGCTGACGGTGGGTATAAGAAATGTATGGAGTGTGGCAGTATAAAAGCAATTTAGAGTCCACCGGCAAACGGGGACAGACATACACACACGCACACACACACACACACACACACACACACACACACACACACACACACACGCGTGCGCCAGTGGCGGGTATGGAACACCTGCCTATTTACAGATTACTATTACAATACTACATACTTACAAATCATGCCACACAGACTACACATGTCAAGGCTGTCATTATGACCGTCTGTGAATGCGGACATCAACAGGGATGCTGGCAGTTAAGATGTGCATACCTGTGCACCTGTGTGTTTAAAGTAGGAATCCATCCTGACCTGGAGTATGTCCATCTGTGGAATGGACGACTACTACCACTATACAGGGTTACAGTGGCCATGCCCATACACAGAGGCACATAACCGACACAAGGTGTCACTGGACATGCTCACACACTTAGTAGCACAGGGCTGTTTGGAATGCACTATGTGTCCATCTACACAAGGATATACTGGGCAGACACATACACTTAGTAGCACAGGGAGCATGCTCACACACTTAGTAGCACAGGGCTGGTCGGAATGCACTATTATGTGTCCATCTACACAAGGATATACTGGGCATGCTCATACTCCTAGTAGCACAGGGCTGACGGGGATGCTCTCTGATGCTAAACACAGAGGGCCACAGTGGCCATGCTATTACAGGTAGACGTAAAGAACACATTGTAATGGGCTCTGGTGTTAGTAGTTGTCATTGTTATTGGGGACACTGCTCTACATATATTTGACACCGGTCTTTTACACAACATCAGCTGTCATTCTGGGATGACATGGCTGACAGTAGGCATGCCTTTGTCACATATCACATGCATCCATGATACAAGGGAGTGTGGATATTACCCAAGTCGCATCCGCCCACACAGTGCCATTCCAAGGCAAATGTCCTAAACACAGGTTAACTCCCATACACCTACAGGACAACTGCATTGCTTTCTTATGCTAACCAGTGCTAGATGTGTAGCGTCCATATTCACAGCTGGTCACTGTAGATCCAACAATGGGAAGTACTGACATCTGTGCAGTAAGAAACACCTGGCTGATGTCTCTATAGTGCACAATAGCACTACCACCATATACCTCAGAACCTGGCACTACCACCATATACCTCAGAACCAGATATGTGGGCCATAACACAGGTATGGACCACTCCAGATGGTGTACCCACATACATAAAGTCCACTCACATGTACTGACCAGTCCCCCCATGAAAGGCATTACAGATGAGCCATGTGCAGGACACAGTGTCACATGCTGCATTCTAGGATGTAAACTGCAGACACCACCATGCCCTCAGACCACCAACATGCAACCATACATGTTGTATGACATAGACGAGTACACCACCATGTGACCCTTGATCTGTGTACTGTACTAAGCTCTACATCAACTGTAGAGAGTACACATGTACTGACACAGTTGCATCATGTGTTATGCAACACAATGATACCACTGTCTGTGATCAGGTCAGCTGTACACATACCAGGGGCCCTCAGTACTTTCCACCATTAGCAGATGTCTGTTGCTGTACACCAGTGCACACCCTCATGTATGGATATGACATACATGTACCTGGCCTGGGTATGTACATGCCACCCACACAACATACCTGTAAATAGCATAGCTGTTGTAGTCTTTTGTGCAAACAGCTGGCTACAGCCATTACACACATGCACATGGAATGTAGGTCCATGGCTGCTGAATGCTAACAGTACATAAGGTGTGATATCAATGTTGACAGAGGTGACATCCCCTCTGTACTAGTCACCCATCATATCATACAACAGTCCATGTGTCATGTATGTCATTACACATATCCACCAATTGCAATGCCTACAAACATGACCAAATGTCAGGATTGTAGGACCTACACACCTGTACACATAGTGTTGAGCATTCAGATAACATGTGTGTGCAGTTGCTGATGTATGCAGGTGGCGTGTATCCTAGTACATCATGCAGCTACAATGCAGCCTCAACATTGCCAACTGTATATGGTGATATGCTGAATGTACAGAAAGATGTACCACAGGTATGGACAGATGTGTTGAAATAAGTAAGTGGTGGGGCATCTTTGCAGATGGATGTTTGCTGTGGACAGCTCACAGGTGTGTCACAAGCAGTCCTACAATACCCTGTGTAACCGGTAAGCAATGGTTTCATTAATTGAAGGACATAACACACAACTTAGACAGCGGTCAGTGTGACAGCGAAGGTAAATCACTTGAAACCTGTTAATAGATATAGCGTCTCTAGTGCATATATCTGCACTGTTGGTACAGGAAGCGTCAGTACAGTTTGTAACGCATGCAATACTGCTGTACATCTGACATACATAACATGAGCTAGGCAGGTCTGAGATTCACAGTACTGGCATGTGTGGTTGCGTGTGTGTCCATATATGTCACGTATTGTGGGGAATACATCTCAGTTGTTACTCACTCTCCTGTACACTAGTGTACACATATGTACAGACTGCAATGTAGAAAGCAGGACATAGGCAGGGGCATGTATCTCACACATGTGAGGTATCTGTATGTGCATGACATAGGTGTATTAATTACTAAATGCCAAAGTGTGTGTACATAGGGCTGACTGGTCCCTCGGGTGAGGATGTATGTTACCATACTGAACTGATAAGACCCCTCCCACCATCCAGGCGATGCATTCTACTATCCATGTTGATGTCCCCAATCTTAGGCCGTACTGACTACCTGTACATGTGTATTCTCTGTGGCACGTCACGTAGGTGCACAGTACTGTAATGATGATTTGCACATAGGCAGAGGTCCTCATTCCACCAGTAGCAACTGGATGCGAGTGTGTGTTACTGTGTCAGTGAAGCCGTAAGTGTGTGTGTGTGTGTGTGTGTGTGTGTGTGTGTGTGTGTGTGTGTGTGTGTGTGTGTGTGTGTTACAGTGTCACTGAATACATGTGTGTCAATACCTGAGTGTGTGGGTGCAGTTGTGTGTTGGCATCCTGTCATGGGAATGTGTATTACTGATTCTCATTGAGGCATCACACTTCCCACTGGCCTCTACCCTTGTAATCAGCTAGACAACTCTCTTACCTCACCACTCCATGTAACTGTACCTGTGATGTCACCATTTATGGATATCACGTCTGTGGCCACAGTAGCTTAATACACAGCTATCATGCTCTTGGAATGGTAGACATGTTTGTAATGTGGGACATTCTCACTGGTATGTGGCAGCTACACGGTGCATGCTGATATATTCATACATACCTGTGAGTAGTCCACATTGACATATGGGACACTTAACTGCAAACACTGACATCCACCGGCACGTGCAATTAGACCTGAAGAAGGACAGCAGAACGTCATGACCAACATGCATTTACTGTTGTTACACAAGACACATACTGTTAACAGTATTGTACACCTGTACTACATGGTATATCTGCTGCCTGTCAACAGTCCTCAACATTTGTAAACTACACATATCATCCTAGTCTGTTCACCCTGTGCATCAGACCATATGAGCATGTCCCTGCACTGATGGTGTGGATGTCAGGGATGCGGCACAGGCATCATCATATGCACAGGGTGTTAATGTTTGCTGGAGGCCTAGGCTGCACTGTTGTTACACAAGACACATACTGTTAACAGTATTGTACACCTGTAGTACATGGTATTTCTGCTGCCTGTCAACAGTCCTCAACATTTGTAAACTACACGTATCATCCTAATCTGTTCACCCTGTGCATCAGACCATATGAGCATGTCCCTGCACCGATGGTGTGGATATCAGGGATGCGGCACAGGCATCATCATATGCACAGGGTGTTAATGTTTGCCAGAGGCCTAGGCTGCACCATTGGATGACATCATGTGAGTGGGTTTGGGCCTTTGATCTAATTGGGCGTGTGTGGATGTTATGCATGTGTGTGTTGTGGTGCCCTACATATGTGTCCAGTGTGTGCGTGTATGTATGCACACAGTTCTCCTATGTGTCTGGGGTATTATTGACAGCTGCAGACTGTACAGGTGAGGTTTTACAGTTCATGGTGTCCGGCCACGGACATGTGACCTGTGCCTGCCAGGGGTTGCACGGGCACTACCAGACAGTGGTGCAGATTGGGTACTGTCTGATGTCACTTGTCCACTGGAACTGTGTCCCTGTTGGGACCATCCCGGGCCACATGCACGTGGCCTTCTGTGTCGTGGTGTGGACAGCACAGCACCAGATGCACTGCTGCTGCTACCGCCACTATGGGAGCAGGCATGTGAGGTAGCTCATACACATAGACCTGACATAGGTGATGTAGCAAGCCTACTTCCACATGCCTGACAACTCACTCCTACCAGATGTTCCAACACAGACAGCTCACGCTTGCGGATTGTCATGCCACAGTCAAGGACTCCAACCATGTCACCCAACCATCTATGCAAAGCATCAGCAATCTGCTGTTGAGCAATTACCATTGCCTGGATGCTGTTGTTTAAAGAACAGACAGCAGCCCTCTATAGCCTCTGATCTTCTCTGTTGTGTCATTCAGCATGTGCCTGTGCCTCCATTACAGCCTGAAACATGCGTCTGGTGACACCAGCTGCTGCGCTCTGTCGTGCAGGAGCATGCTGGCCAGAGGTCCTCCTATGAGCAGCACTGGCCACATGCCTGTGTGGGGCACCACCAGTAGTTTGGCTGACACCATGGTGTGCAGGCACACCTTCCATAGCCCCACACATTCTTGTTACAAGCTACCATGTGCCAACTGTCCTTCCTCTATGGCCACTGGTGATGGGGTATGTGCAAGTTTGGGATCTGTGTGTGGGGATGAGGTGGATATAGATGGAATGGCAACCAATGGCACAGTTTCAGCCCCTGACAACTCTGCCTGTGTCCCAACCTTACATTCATCATCACTGCTAGAGTCTGTGGGGACACTAACATCTGATGTACCACAGGAGAGCAATGCACCTACATCACCTGTGAGGGCAGAAAAGAACTGTACATTACAATCTATACAATAGACACACACACGCATGTGATATGACAGAAAGCATGCAACATGCATGTGATACGGCAGATGGCATGCAGCGCAGACAAAAATAGTGGTAGTTATCATACATCCCTAGGTTTCACACAACAGCATGCATGTGTCGTAGCAGACGGCATGCAAATTACACAATCATAGTAGTGGCTAGCATACATCCTTGTGTTACACCATGTAGACCAGCACAGGTTAACAGTACACCTGCCTGATGTGTGGCATATGACCTTGATAATCATATGTAGTATGACATGTGATCTACTGACGTGTGCAATGACATGCATACATTTTTAACACAATGGTGTCCTGTCAAATATACAGTGGGGCAATGGTGTACCAATTCAGTGTTGTCTGTCCGCCCTACAGATATACTGCAAATTTAGTTGATGTGCATGGCCACTGCAGGGAATCATGAGGTGTCTCTAGTGCTATACAGTGTGAGTTACAGACAGGGTTCATAACAATGACTGTGTTCAGATACAATACGTATATACTGTCGAATGTGACCCACGTCACTGAGGTGTATACACATTAAACCATGATGTGGAAGTTGTGACACAGGTCACTGATGGGTATACTGATGACAACCTTGCACATCTGCAACCATATTGCTGCAGCCTGGCAACTATGGCCAGACATGGCGAACACATTGGTACACCATGTCCCACATGACATCTGTGCACTACACACACACACGAGGAGCTAGTATGGCATTTATGTCCAACACCAGCAATGGGAATGTACTGTATCTGTGGCCTGATGTGGATACTGTACAGGTGACTGCTGTCATGTTGCAACACCCTCAAGATGTCCAACACATCTTATGTAGTGGATTGATGTTACACCTACACAAGATGTGCACAGGCCTGTAGGATGTCTAGTGTTCCACATCTACATTATGACCATTATACAAAGGCCATGGTTGAACCATATGTAGCCATTGTACGACAGGGTGTACACACAAGCACAACACATCTACTGTGTGTGTTGCTCCATGTCTCTGGCCATCCTCCATGGCCATGTGTGTACATGTGCTGTCCAAATTATTGTAATGGGTATCTATTTCACATGTATGTGCTGTCCCATATGACATATATGCTCCACTGACAACAGGGTTATGCAGATAAAGGGTGGTATGTGGGATATGTTTTCAGGTTAGGTAGGCAGTGTAGCAGCCAGGCCAATAGATGTCATGGACATGTCAAGATAGCACATCGCATTGTGTGACATTCATAGCAGGGCTATGATCCACACCACTAAAACCTGTGTGCTGGCCATACTCCAGCCCACTGTGTAGTACTGTTTGTATTCACCACATATGTAGATCAGATCTGTTGTACGTCTCTATAATGAACAGCACCTCCACCATTGTATGCACAGCTGTCAACACAACTGGCAATAAAGTTTGTGAGGATTCATGTCGGTGAGATGATTCTCATAGTTTGCAAGTGTTGCACATGGGTAGTCATTGTGATGCATTGCAGGTCCGACCTGTATATTGTGACAGGACCATGCATTATGTGTACATGTTGTGAATGGCCACATGGCAGATAGATTTGTGCATTACGGTTCCTGATAAATAATAGCACTCTCACCTGCAACGGGCTGTTGTCACAGTGGAATGCCAGAGGTATCTAAATAGGAGTAACACAGCAGTATGAGCATAATCCACCCCTGTAAAAAGGCTACAAGGAGCAATTTGCATAACACATACACCAGTACATTAGACTATACTATGGTGTATGCACATGTGTGCATACACAGAGTAGCATACTATAGTATGCAGCATGTGTGTTTACATGCCGTGCATATGATGTTACATTACATATTGTACAGTGACACATGCAACTATATGGAATATAGTTGTTATAGGTGCAGTACTGACTTACCAGACAACTCCAGGCTCAGTGGTTGAGAAACACCCACCTCCACAATATCGGCTAAGGCTTGTGGATGTGGTTCTGCAGGTGTCCCCAGGTTGGCCAGTAGCTCCTCAGTACGTGTGAGTGGGGGCTGGGTTGGTGGTCCACCACCTGTTGCACCTTGTTCCCTGGCGATTGCATTTGCATGCTGTTTCACCCATCTAATGAGGTCTGTGCAGGGTCTGCGCACCTGTTGGTATGTGCAGTTGTGGCCACCCACGTCATTAACCCTCCTGCAAAGTTCCATCCACAGGGCATCCCACTGCTGTGCATCCTGTGGCACATGGCTGAACAGGATATCATGATTGTCGAGTAGGTATGGGATGAGGGCCTCATCCTCCAAGCGTGTAAAAGGGGGAAGCCTTGCACGCAGCATATCTGGAAGACATAATGATGGAGATTGGTCACAGTAACTGACAGAGACATACAGAGCTACAGCTGAACATACATATGTATCGCATTAATTCAGTTTAAATAGTTGTATTTGCAAACCTACATGACACTGATGTGTTTATGTGACACGCATGTGACACTCAATGTTGACTGGATATCATCACCATATATGTGTGTGTGTCACCTGATTACATTGCTCATACTCCATGTGGTTGCTGTCTTGATGTGGGCATGTCTGTTTGCCTGTACTGGTGTTCCTACCTATCAGCACATGACTGGATGTGTCCACATTAATGCAGTTGACCTTGATGCAGTGTATATGTCACATATAAGGACTTACACTGCCTTAATAGACATGACCTGTGACCCTGCAGACATGCTCACATAAGGTTTTACATGTATGTGTTCTGCCATATACATCTACATGGCACTGTACAGTGATTCAACATCCTGCCATGTATCACCTGTGTTGCACATGTGATACACATGGGACACTGGCTAGTCAGATGGCATTTGCAGGGATGGATATCAACTATAGCATGTACAGTAAAGTCAACTAGTGGGCTATATGCCATGGGCCATGTATGAATCTAGGATGAAAGGTTACCTGGCAGTAGCCGACAGGCAGGTCTGTGGGGCCAGGTGGAGCAGTGCCACATTACTGATCCACAGGGTTAATTATACATATACCATTCATTACCATGCGGTCATCGCACCATGTCTGAGAGGAGAGCGATGTGCAGCTTTGATGGACAGGAATGCATAGTATGGCAGGACTATGTCAAGTGTATGGGACAAAGATCTGTCCAGCCTGTGGAAGGTGGATGTCCATGAAGTATGTGTTCGAGATCAGGATGTGTACGTGTAGCATGTCCAACATCACTGGGTTGGACACGGATTTATTCAGGGTATGCATCATGCTACATAGTAGAGATGGGGAATGGGAAGGCTGGTGTAGGCCATCTGCACATGGCCAATACCCCTTAAAGGAAATATGTGATCTCATATGGGTCACTTGAGTGTTGTGTATGGCTGAACAATGATTTCTAAATTCATGGATGGCACCCTGTCATTATTAGGGTTGTCACATATGACTACCTGACAGGTGTGGTAATGTAGCTATCACAGGAAAGACAACTGCCAAGCTGCATCCCTTACACACAAGTGTCCATTATGTTGACCACTGCCTAGGTGGTAGTTCATGGGTATATAGGGGTGACAATGCGAGTCAGCTATTGCTCCTGGGTCAAAGTCATTCACATACTTCAATAGGCAGATGCCTTCTGTTTGTCTGTGAGGTATGGACTACAATGAGGGGGATTAAAATTCATTAACCCTGACATACTGTAGCTGCCACTGGTGAGATGATCAAGTATTATTCAGACACCTTCTGCAGTGTTGGTTCTGCCGACAGTCCTGTTGCAAAACACTCCTGTGATATAGGAATGTACATCTAGTATACCAAGTGTAGGTGGTACACAGTATGGGTGATGATGTCCTATGACCTGGCAAGGTTATGATATGCAGTGTGACATCAACCATACTGTCATCTACATCTGTACTGCTGACATCACTTAAGTGATCAAGGTTCATGGCCTTCCAGACCAGACTCAGCAGGGTAGTAGTATAGTACTTCCCATTATCAGTGGTGTCTCCTCCTTTGTGGGTTGTGATACCTGTTGGTGTGCACCATTCAGTGTGTACACAACCTGACATAGAGCTATATTTTACATGATGTGTATGTGGAGAGCATCTTGTTTTGCCATATGTGCATGATACAACCTGTGATGTGGGCAGGTCCCATGCAGACTGAGTGCAGCTTTTACCTGCATAGTTGTGAGTACAGGGGCCCTGTGGTGTACATGGATATATGCTTGTGTACCTGTTGGGGGGAGGGGACTGTGTGTTTATATTATCCAAGACCCTATCCGGATTGCTTATTCATGCTAAGCACTTGTTCAGGACTTGTAAACACTACGTAAGCTAACAATTACTATAGCACTCAATCTTCCTCATTACCTACAGGTAAGGGTGAACAGGTTTTCTACATACTTTTCTCACTTGCGTAGAGTAATGTAGCTCTTGTACTTACTTTCCTCACTTTTCTAGGTGAATGTAGTCCTATATTCAGACATGTCCAAGAGTCAACTGCCAGTGTTCTCACCTGTCTATCTGATGAATCTGGACATCTTGAGGTAATGTACACATTGCCTCATGTACACAGACAAGCCTCTCCACCTGCCATCCAACACTACAACCTGTGAGAGATGCACTCATCTAGCCAAACTGGAGGTAAAGGTCGCTCCAACCAAGCCTGATGCTCACTGTCATGTGGAGAAGGTCCACAGTTGCACAACACCACACTCATCACATAAGTCTCACTGAATCTACCCCACTATTAACTGGGAAAACTACTCATGTACCAACACATTAGCTCAACGGTTTCTGGAATTCATAAACACCAATGCCCTGACTCAACATTATCCACACACCCACCAGGGGCAAGAATATCCTAGACCTAGTCATTACCAACATGAGTGACTGGTGCTCCACACGTGAAGCCAACTCCTTGTTGGTCTGATCAGACAATGTGCTGAACACCGTTGATATCCACATCCCACACCTACCCCGCATTATGGGAACCACAATATAATATGTCTACAAGGCCAACTACATGCTTCTTAAGACAGGCCTGGTGGATGTCATGACACCCATGAAGATGGAGAGTACTGTTACAACTGCTGAATACTACACAAATGCACTCTATAAGCACTTACAGGAGTGTATGGCTTGTGCTATCCCAAACAGAACCAGGACGCTATACTCCTAATTAACTAAACCAATCTGGTGATCCCTTACCATAAACATATTGTACTACAGAAGGAAGACACTGTTGCAAACGAGAGTACAATACCATGCATGGAGGAGATCCCTTGTCCAGCCTCAGTAAGAAGGTGAGATCCCTTATAAGATCCTCTAATGCTAGCTATGAAAACTATAACGCAACTAATACCAACAACAACCATAAAGCATTCTATAGCTATGTCACATATCGCAATGTCAACAACCAGATCTGCTCTGAGTTACAGCACAAAGGCATGAACATTACAGAAACAATTGATATTGGCAACAGCCTGGCAGATCCCTCTCAAAGCTGCACACTCTAAAGGAAATATCACAGCATCCATGGGACCGGACAACATCCCAGGCTGCATTTTACATGAACTTCAGATCGTACTGTCTCCCCACCTACGCACCATGTTCAATAATAACCTCACATTGGGCATAGTGCCCCCTGAATGGTGCACAGCAACAGCTATCCCACTCCACAAAGGTGGCACCACAATGGACCACGGGACCTATTTCCCTGTAGGCCTGACTAGCCTGGTCTGCAAGGCTATGATGCACATCATGGATCACTGTCACAAAGACATTGGGTACCTCTCAACCTTTAACCCCTCCCTGTTTGGCATTGTTAAGGCCGGACCATGCCTCCTAAACCTGGTGGACTTCTTGGAGACAGTTACCAAGGCATTAGATGAGGGTAAGGAGGTCCACACAGCCTACCTAGATCTCTCATAGGCTTTCAACACCATTCCTCCTTCTGGTATTATCAACATACCCATCTACCTGAACATTAACCCCTACATCATGTGATGGTTTGCAAAGTGGCTCACGGGCAGAACCCACACAGTGGGTGTTGCATACCCTAGTTCCAACTGTATACCAGTTACAACTAGCGTCCCCCAGGGCTCAGTCCTAGGACCCCTCATGTTTGGTATATACGTCTCTGATGTACAGACAAGCACAGGAGGGCTTTGGCTGAAAATTTTTGCAGATGACTGTAAACTAGGGGACCTAATTGTTTCCCCAGCTGTTACAGGCACCCTCTGCAAGGGTCGCACTGAGACGGATACCTGATGTTAATATCATGGCATCAAGCTGAATGCCTAAAAGTGCATAGTCATCCCCTTTGGATATAACTAATTACCTGCGGACTTGCCACATAGGTGCTAGTCCCCTACATACAGAAAAAGTAATACGGGATCTGGGAACCCCAGTGGATAGCAATTTCTCCTTTGATACCCATAATGACAAGGTGGTTGGAATATCCGTCTACATGGCCCCCCTAATCTCTAATGGGTTCGCTTCTAGATCAGAGGGGCCATTGTGACTCTACACTTGCCATATTAGACCCATTAAATGATACAACACCCCATTTGGGATATACCTTACAAGACAACTGCAACAGCTTGGAAGACCACACCAGTACCACACCAAGAGATTACTGACCTCAAACAGATGACCTATGCAGCCCAGCCTACGAAACTCCAGCTGTACTCAGTTGCATACCACATACTCACAGGTGATCTCTGCTTGACATACATGGCCTATGTCCAACTCTGTATTGCTGGATATGCTCCACCTAAACAGAAGCCCCTGAGAGCCACAGGCTCTAGGGATATACACCTAACCACAACAATGAGTAGGACGTGCTGGACGGATAGATTCCTGATCCGGACACTCCCTATGCTTTGGAACATGATTCCAATGTACATCAGGCAGGGGCCCTCATGAGCACTCTTCAAGGGAAACCTTGACGTGTGGATGGGAGACAGACATGTACCCCGGGGATCACTGCAGTGACTCTGCTGGACAGAGGCACAGGGAACTATTGGATCTGCCATTTTGAGGCACAGGAAACCAACCTATGGGAGTGGCAAAAGCCAACACACGCTAGCTAGGCTTACAGATAGCCTTGGTAAGACAGCCTAGTACCTACCTTTACACATATTACATGTCTTATGTGCATGGATAGTTAAATATCTCTTCCATTTTACTATGCTATCACGCTAATAAACTGTCGGCTCACTAGAAGACATATGTATCCTGTTATTGTGTATTGTAAATGCCAATTGACATAACTAATGTTTGCCTAACATTAGAGTAATGTTATGTAGCCTGTAATATGTATCTGCCTACAATACTGTACCTTACATAGTTTTTGGCACAATATCCCACAATGCAAATCATACTTGCACAGTGGCCCAACCTTCCACATGTTATTCTCTGTAATACACTCATACATATGGCTACAGTTACACTATATCAACATATACTATCCCCTGTTATAGCACATACTTGTTAGACCAGCCCTGCCACTGACATCGGCTGGTGAGGAGTATTTCTGTTCAAAGCCCTTATATAGCATCCCTTGTGGTGTATGTGGTGTTTGCCTTGTGACCTACAGCAGTATACACAAATACTACAAGTGTTACTATGCTCAACAATACATCACTACAAGATAACTGTTTCCACTATATGGATTGCGTGCACTTTAAATACTACAGAATAGTACTACATACACAGACATACTGACGCTTCTACATACCTTATTAGTAACCCAAGGTGTCGTTAACTGTTGATTCAATCCTTTTTGGTTTGTGTTTCAATGTTCTTTGTAATGTTCCGCTGGTATATACGGATGGTTTGTATGTGTGATAAAACATCCTTTTCTAGTTACATATCGGTAACATGTGGTATCCTGTCACCAATTGCTGTTCCAAAGTAGTTAATTGATGCACATCAGCTGTGCAGCTACTCCATTAGCCGATACCATGGCAACAGTGGTGTATAAGTGAGTACTCCTTTTGGGCATTGTCCGTTTGCCTTACTTTCGAGGGAAACAGCCTAGCTGTGTTATTGTGATATATTTCAACAGCTATATGGAGACACACAGAGATATATTAGCTTCATGACTCCGTGGACTGTGTGTAATGGCTAGACGATTTAGTTCTACATGTGAGTGCAGCTGTTATATTTCGGAACAGTGCTACTTATGCAGAGTTTGTTTGTACCTGATACTTCTGCAGATGTTTAAGCCTGGCAAGGATGTTTGGCCAGCTCAAGGCCATATGGCTATGCATGAACTGTTATGTGGTGTACAGTGTGCTCACCAGACATCCTTGATTTGGTGTACAAGTGTAGCATACTGTGCTGTTACTCATTAATTGCTAACACATCACGGTGTACGCACAGCCCTCTGAAACAGGATTAGTACAAACAAACCCTATTACATCAGCAGCTGTTCCATTGTATAACAGCAGCTATTTCACATAGGGCCATGTTAGTGTGTCTCTGACAAGGTATGTTAAGGCTTCTGCAGATGTCGTACAGTGTCTGAATGATTTCTGATGTTATTACAGTTTGTATTGTAATATGTTTGGGTGTGGGGGTGATGGTGGGTGTGCTTAGATGCAGGTGTGTAGGAACTGCTTTTATACATAATTGCTATGTGCGTGAGGGTTCCTCCCCTATTTGAACACCTATCCTTTTGTGGAATAATACAATGGTAATTGCAGGCCTATTCATTAAGGCACTGTTATGTGGTTCCTGTATAGCATGCACGTGATGTTAGTCCTTCAATCCCTTCAGTAATACCTCTGAATGTAATAACGTGTTGCTACATGATAGCTGTTTATTTCTGTCATAGGTATTTGCAGTCATTGTAGTTGTGTTGGTGACTGACACTCTTTGGCTAGGGTTGCCACCTTTACATATGGCCATAGTGGGACCTTTTCAGCACACACATCTGATTTTACAGGCCGACACAAACCAATGGTCAGTACAAGGGATAGAACTTTCCTTTCTTGCTTAATTATAAGCTTATTCTTGTAGCAGTTTAGTTGCTTATCCTGTTTCCTGTAACATGTAGGTATTTTAGATACAGAAAAAACTATTGTATGCAACTATTACAGTACATATGGGACATAATTATGTCCTACAATCCCAGGACATTTGCCATGTTTAATATATTTGGTCAGGACACAACCGCCCAAAGAGGGAGTGTCCCTCGCAAAGTGGGACAGGTGGTAACACTATCATTGGCTCATGCCCATAGCACATATTTGTAATAGTGTATAGGCATATACTCTCCATATCCTTTGTTCATAAAAGTTGGTAGTGGCAGAATGTGTGATTGCTATGGTCTATGTTATACACATATATGAACACTTCAACCGCTGTATATGGGAGACCTATGGAATCCCAAAACCACAGTGTTCCAAAGCACACAGTACCAGGACCAGACTCCCATACCCCACATTACCGACATCGACAGTTACTCGCGAAGGTAACATGAACATGGAACACACACATGCACACACAGACACACTGCTACCCAACACATCCAAACAAACCATCCTATACTATGCATGAGCAGGTGGCCAAGCCCCCTACACCACCCATGTAGGTGTCTGCACCCCCACACCACCCCCTACTTTAATATTCTACATCCTAGGTCATGCAAACAGATGCACAAAGCTAACCCACAACCACACATTACAGTCCCCCAAGAACACACACCACACACACACCACACACAGAGCACACACTTACACACACTACAGCCCTAAGAAACACACGTACACTCAGTAACCTACCCAAACCGCGACACCAGAAGCACTGACTAGCTGTCCATTAACATTGTGAGATTACACCTTGTGCATCTGGTGTTTTGGTACTGTGTTCTTTTGGACCTTAAACCTTGGGATTATGCGTGTTGGTATGTAAAGCAGTCGGCATGTGGTAGTTATCCCATTTATATGTACCTCCATGGTTATGTAGATGTTGTTAACCTATCTATATATCTACATATATATGTATATCCCCATATATTAACATATCTCTCTCTTTCTCCTCTCTCTCTCTCTCTCTCTCTCTCTATATATATATATATATATATATATATATATATATATATATATATAAAACATACACCTTTCATTGGGTACATGCCGGTTTGTCCTATTTCAACACATTCCTAACTTTTGTGTTTTATCCTGTCAGTATACACGATTGCCATTGGTACATCGGTACATCTCGGGTAGCTTAGTGGTACGTTATTGTGATGAATGTGTACATGGCTGCATGTTCTAATCCTGGCAGTGATATCTTTCCTCTCAGAGCAGACACTAGTAGTGCAAGGGTGATTAATGCACATTTCAGCGGTTGTGTGTTCCACATGTTTATTATTCTATGGAGAACTACCTATATATGCAAGCTGTGTTTAAGGTATACTATGTAACATGTACACATCTGTGAAGATTCCTGTCAGGGATACACCCCATTATTTGGAACTGCATCCCTGATTACATTATACAAAACCCCTCACTGACACTCCGGGGAATCCTTGCAGAGTGGGTGGTGAACACTAGCTACACCCCAGGGATCCCGCAAGTGGCTCTGCTCCACAGAGGAACAGTTAGTTGATTGATGGGGTGGTGACAGCAGACACGTTTTGCCTATGCTTATGAGTGGCCTCGGCAGTTGGGCATGTACCTACCTATGTATCTATGAACCTGTACATACAGTATGGACACATGCTGATAGCTTAATTCACTGTTCAGGTATTGACTTACCTTGTACCAATGGTGGTTGTGTGTACAATAGTTGAAGGCTACCTATGTAGTATGCACACAGTAGACCACCTATACATGACAATTTACAGGTGGTCATGTGTGTGTGCCATCCATGTTTGCTGTGTGTGCAGGTGGAGAAGGGTGTCAGTCCATCAGTGCCTACACTGTCAGTGTGTGTGCTATACATTCCCTCTTTGCCAAGGCATGGGCATACTGGGCACACCTTTGTCTGTCTACTGTGGCTAGCACAGGGTGTTCATGGTCTGAGTCCCCATCTGCATGTGGGTCCCTTGGCAATGGTGGTGGGTTGTGAGGGTCTTCACCATTCTGTCCCTGCTGCAGCTGTTTCTGCAGGATCATATTGTGTAGCATGGCACATACTATGAAGATGTGGGCACATGTTCCTGGAGAGTACTGCAAGGCTCCACCAGATATGTCCAAGCAACAGAACCATGATTTCAGCATCCCACGCGCTCTATGATGATTCTGGTTTCTGCGTGTGCCTCATTATGGCATTCTTGCGTGGCTGTGTGTGCATTTCTTGTGGGAGTCATCATCCACGGTTCCATTGCATAGCCAGCATCTCCCACCAGGTGGCCATATGGGATGTCCCCCCTGGCAAATACCTGATACAGCTGTGAGGCATGCCAGATGTAGGAGTCGTGATAGCTTCCAGGGCTGCCAGCACACACATCCATGATAATGCCCTGGGCATTGCACATGACCTGGCAGTTGATGGAGGGGAATCCCTTGCAGTTTATGTAGCGCCGACCCTGCTCACCGGGTGGTGACTTGATGTGTATTTGCATGCAGTCTATTGCACCCAGTACCTCCGGGTAGTCTGCCACATGGTGGAAGAGACGCATATTGCTGGCCAACTCCTCCTGCATTCGGGGGAAGTATATGTGCTCATTGGCATGTGGTAACATGGCATCCAGGAACTGGTGGAGTACCCTGCATGCTGATGCCAATGAGATCCCCATGATATCCCCAGTTGGCCTTTGGAAGGTACCTGTGGCTAGTATTCTCAAGCTTACACATACCTTTGTGTCCACTGGGATGGGTTCCCCTCTGTTACTTCTGGCTCTGAGGCATGGCTGGAACAGCTCAACAAGTTGCTGTATGATGTCCCTGTCCACCCTGTAATGCTCTACTATCTCCAGATCATGTAGCACCTGGTAGGTTACCCTGGGTTTGAACACTCGTCTCCTCCTCCGGTGCCTGAGATGGTTTTCAGTATCATCCTCCACACCACCGTCAGTCTCCAACACATGCTGGTGAATCAAAGCTATGGCAGCCCCTAACATATACATATTAAAAGTTCCCTGTCTGTATACACTAATGGTGCAGAGTGTCTGGGAATACACAAGTGTGTGTGTGGGGCTTTCACACCTTATACTATTGTGCAATGGATGATGCTGGTGTAATTGGGTGTGTTATTGCTATTCCAGCTGCAGAGTATCTTAATTATTGGTTTTACAGCAGGTACTGCTATTGTGGGGCCTTTGGTGTTGACTTACGCTTGTCTGCCGTGATTCATCTATTGCCCTTTACTTCTGTTTTCAACCCGATTCACCTCCCATTGTCAGGCATGCATCCAGCTGCCACCTTTCCTGTTTTGTGCTTCCACAACACAGGATTGTGTTGGGAAATGTGTCATGTAGCTGATTTACTGCAAGTATGCTTTGTTCTGCTGTGACAGTTCTCTTTTCTTTGCTGTACAGCACCTCCCCTTTCCTGTTCTGCAGGTAGCTGCTAGCAGCCTTGTTAGCTGTTGTCTTTGGCCCACTGTGAGTTTCTAGGTGTTAATTACTCATTTGTACTCCAATTACCATGCTGTAGCATTTCCTTATTGTCTTCCCATATCCTTCCTGTTTCAGCTGTGGTGCGTGCTGTGCACAACCGTTTACCGGGTTTTGTGCAGGTTTTCATCCAAGTTCACATGAACTTTCGATTACCTTGTTGGTTCTCTGCTAAGCAAAGCTATGGCTACTTCCACACTCCTATCCTGTGGCTTTGCTTAGCAACATGCAACATGGATTAGCAATGATTGAATGTGCTTACAGCTACGGTGGCGCGCCCCTCTCTTGATGTCATGTTTACCTCCAGGCCACTCCTCGGTGTTGTAATGCTACGCTGTGTGGTACATCCTTACGCTGGCGGGGCATTTGCGATTCAGTATTACTTGACTCATTTGAATGGCATTGACTGCTAATTCCTAGTTATGGCACAGAACACTGTCACAGACCCTTAGCAAACCTTGCGCCATGGTTGTGATGTAGCATGCGTGCCATTGACTATTATGGGGATATCATGAATTGCGTTACATTACAGTTTTATGACATCTAAATATATTTTCCTTGTGATCCAGTTTGCGCACCGATGCACTGCGGTTTTACTTTGCGTTGGTGTGGTCATGACATTAAATGTTATTTTTTATATGTTGTGCATGTTGTTTTATGCAATTGCCTATATATTTAGCCTTTGGCATATATTAACATTATAATACATAAGTATGGTCTGCTTTCATGGCTCCGATTTTATGTTTGATAAAATGTAAACTGTTTTTTTTTTGGTTTACATTTGCACATGCTTATGCTACGCCTGCACAACTTCATGAATCGCTATATACCTTCATTTGCATGCTACACTGCTGTGCATGGGGTAATTAGCATACATGCGCTGGGAGCTGCGCAGCTCTGGTGTACGTTGGTAGTGCATGTGGAAACTCCTCTTACCTGAATCGCTCGACAGCCATATTTGGCGCTAGATCGCCGACGTTACTCCAGCGCATGGCACAAGCTTCATGAATCCTGGGGATAATCTATAAGCCATATAGCTGTCCTGCCCTGAAATCCATCTTGTTACCCTACTCCCCACCCGGAACCTTTCACTCCACTAACAAACTACTCTTACAAGTGCGCAAACCTACAAAAAGATCCAGGAAAAGCATCTATTCCCACACCATAGCTAAGCTGTAGAATGCCTTAGCAACTAGTATCTGTGCCTTGGAATCCTGCAAGACCTTCAAATTGACTTTGAAAGACTACTATGTAAACACCCAAGTCTGTTCATGCTTCTAAGAATAAGCACTCCAATTTCACCTAATACCCAGATCTCCCTTTTCCCCCTTACCCCTACGCCTTCTTATATTAATAACTACAGTTAAGCCCTCTATCTACCTTCTATCTTCTAAGGCTACAATCACTATTTCCACCCTTCATTATACATTGAGTTCCATTATATCTTAAATCCTCCTTACACTAAACTTTCCTCTTACTCTAGCTCACATTCTATCTTGAATTTCCCATACACTAAACTTTCCTCTCACTTTATCCTGTTTATTAATTCCCACACTCATACTTGCCTCAAACTTCTCCCATCAGTAGCCATTACACTCTATACACCTCTTCCATTCTCAGATGTCCTTTACTACTAATGCTTGACTTTCTCAAACTAAGCTTTTATCCGTATTACTCATAAGCCAAAACTTACCATTTCCATAACTGATTTGATAGCTCAACGTTCAATCTATCTCTCTAAACTGTTTTAGTCAACTAGCATCATTTCTGTGTTATTAAAACTGTTAAAAGTTTCTCTTTTCTTGATGACACAAATGTTTTAGATTGTATATTTTTATTGCCAATATTGTACTTTAATCTATGGTCTAAGATGTATGCTAAGCATTGATACTAATATTGTATAAACTTTAAATGTACAGACTTTGTACTGTGGAGCTTTTCTCCCCGGGCCTCTGCTGAAAATGGGTTTCAGATCCAGTCGGACTTTCCTGTTCACCAAATGTCAATATATATATATATATATATATATATATATATATATATATATAACTAGGGAATTATAAATCAACTGGATTTTTTTTTATAAATATTAATCATTACTAGTGGGTTTAAGTCCTGACTATAACCTTAAGTTAAATATATATATATATATATATATATATATATATATATATATATACATATATATATATACTTAGCAATTATTTCAGTTTCCCCCTTTTTTACTACATTAAACTGTTTAATAAACTTTCTGACAAACTGTTTTATGATAAGTCCTCACAGTAAGACGTTGTCCTGTTCGATTCTCAGCTAAAGCGTCTTCTGTGTGGAGACATGCGTGAATGGGCATACCTTCGTTGAAGGTTGTGTGTCAGGGCTGGCAACTCAGTACATAAAAATCTGCTGCCAATCATTAGCGGACCAGAGTTCCGCTGTGGCGACCCCTAACCGGGAAAAGCCGAAAGATACAACATTAAGAGATCTTACACAAGGGTGAGATGTGATTTGATTATGAGACTGTGGCCTTAAATGTATGTGTTGATAAATTAATTAAAACCTTAGGATAAATTAATCAAATGAGAAGCATAATGACAAGATGAAAATCAAATGGAATCTTTGGAAAGGATGAATTAACATATGAGAATGTAAATATTTTACAACTGAAATGGACTGTTGATTGTTAAGAGATAGGTGCATTTTAGGTATTTTGGTGGTATAGTTAATTACAGACAGTGGTTAGTAGCACACTGGTCAAGAAACACTAATAAGAGACATGGAAGGAGATACAGATACACACACACACACACACACACACACACACACACACACACACACACACACACACACACACACACACAATGAAGACCAGCAGATGAGTAGGTGCAATGTGAGCATTTACCATTAATGAAGTGGACAGGAGTCTGAATGGTTGTTTGTAAAGATTATCAGTAGATCAATAAATGATAAATATTGTTGCCACTGTGTTGATAAATACATAAATGACAAAAAAAAATTATGAAATAATTTAAGCATGTTGGTGTGATCAGGTAGAATGTAAGTAGAATAGTCCTTTTTTAATTGGTTATGTCACTTTGACACAGAAAAGATAAATGATAATAAATGTTGTTTATACTCAGTGACTAGTGCTGTGAGAGAACCTAGACTGAGATGTTTGAAATTCATAATTCTTCACAACAAACATAACAAGCTAATTTATACTAGGAAGGATTATAGTTGATGTGTATGATTTAATGCATCACTTAAAAATATTTGCCTTTCTATACTATAATAAAAAAATAAATATGGTTACTGAACGACTGGACTTGAGTAACATGTTTGAAGGAGCAGGAGGCATGAAATAGCCTCATATGAATTTCATGCTATATTTGTTACAAAAGTGTAAGGATTTGATAATGTAAGTGATTTTATGGCTGTATGTATTAGAATGGATGCCTCCACTGGCCCCAGGGAGCAAAGGGGATTATGAGATGAGTTCTTAATGCTATATAAGCAAAAAGGATGAAAATTAGGGAGCAGATTATTAGTAAATTATGTTACATAATCTCAGACATTTGACTGACTACTGTGTACTAATATGTGATATAAAGGTAACCAATGAGGGGTTGGAGAATACGGAGATGAAATACTGTTATACCTTGTCTAGAGAAGCAGAGGAGAGTCTGTAACTGATTTCACCATATTTTTTAATTTGGCAACAAGCTAGGCACTTGAATACCTGACAGAGAATATGTAAGAATATGGAAAAAAAGCATTATTCTTAAAGCCAGGTGTCATGAAGTGGTATAATAATAATAATAATAATAATAATAATAATAATACTCAAGGGGCCGTGATCTCAGATGACACATATGATAGGGAGAATACATATGATGGTAGATAAATTACATATTATATAAGAAAAAAAATATTTAAATTTAAGGTGAATTGCAGAAAAAATTATATATATATATATATATATATATATATATATGTGTGTGTGTGTGTGTGCGTGCACATATACATACATACACAGTAGTAGATACATGATATATTATATAAGAAAAATACTTAAATGTAAGGTGAATTGCAAAGTGTGACAAAAATACATGCAAAGCATGACAAAAATAAATGGGCTAATATAAAACTCTGGTGTCAATCAAAATTAAATGTCATGCTCTACATGCATAATAGAAAGGAATGTTACGGAAATAAGAGGAATTCCTCAAGTTTAGTAAGGAGAACAAGACTACATGTAAGTGGACTGAAAATGATGTAAACTAAAGCTGTTATGTTTCTTAGTTTTATACTTTTAGATTAAGAAAGTTAATCTTCATGGTGGCAGGCGTGGTACTAGATGACTACTAGATGACTTGAGTAAAAGAAGCACTGTAACACACCTGAGTACTTGTACATGAGTGAGACTGGAAGATGGGAGTGGGAGGCAGGGGTGGATACAGGAATTTGCAGAAAGGGGACACAATCTTAAACATAGGCTACTGAGGGGGGAATACTGGGGGTGAAGGGCTGTTGAAACATCACCTTGAGATGCTCTGACAGTATATGTGTGAAAAGGACAGGTTGTATTGAGATAAACTTATGTGCACTTATTTGCGATTACTTCATCCTTACGTAACAATGCTGGGATTCCAGCCCTATCAATGTTAGCCCTCTTATCACCACAATTGGTGGCATTCTGCTGTCTGAAGATCACATTGTGGGCAGTGGTGTCATCCCCCCTCATCAAACAAGTGTTAGTGATGCCATCCTTTCATCAGCATGAGCATGTGCACTAAAGCCTTTCACTCTGCATCTCCTACCTGAGTGAGAAACTCCCTTCTTCCAAGAGTATAAACCAGCAACTGCTGTTTATTTCATTTCTCTCAAGACTGCAACCTAATGCCCAGAGAGTTAATCTAATGTGGGTCAGTGACACTGCAGATGACACTGTATACAGAAACTCTACAGTGGCTTAATTAGACGACAAGACCCCCACCCCCTCCATACACACACACACACACACACACACACACACACACACACACACACATACACACACACACACACACACCTGGAATTAACTACTTGCATTACCAACCTCCCATTTTTGAAATGAATGATTGAATTACACAGAGTATATAATGAGACACTATTCAGTAGATTACATAACTACAAAGGCAGGAGGTATAAACCACAATGAATGGCAATGAGCATGAATGTCTTATCACAGGTGGCGACTAACAGTGCTGGAAACTGTACTGCTGAAAAGTGTTTACAAACATCAGTACTTTAAGTTGAATGAGTGGGTGCAGCTGTTGATTAAAAGGCAATGGAGGTGAAGGAAGGAAAATAAAGTAATGGGGTCCACATTATGAAATGCTCAATAGGGAATTAAATAGGTGTCAGTGGAATACAGTCAGTAAAAGTGTGATATATTTCACTGAAGGTATTCCTTTTCATGAACACAATAACTTTCCCAGAGACATGAATGAAAAGACATTAATCAGCAAGAGCTGTTTGATAGTATATAGTTGTGGGCATACTCATAAGGCACTGATGTTCAAACATCAGTGTATTTACTATAAATATCCTTGCTGCAAAGGAGAAAGATTTAGGTACATGCTGGTCATCTACCTTGTCAAATGATGGTTGCTGCATGTATTATGTATTTCTAAAAAAAAAATACCTGATCTCATCCTTTTCTGTTTTCCATAGCCTTTTTTCTTGGTCTCATCATGTGAGGTTCAAAAACTGACTTATAGATCAGCTGTGTGGCTTAGAATGATAAAAAAAAAAAACCTGACCACAACCCAGATGACCCAAGTTCAGCTAACATCATTTGAGCTGGATAAACACAGGTGTAAGAGGATAGGGGTGACTAAAGATATAGTTTTCTGCCAATCTGTTAATTTAACAGTTTGGCAATTACATCCCTAACTTACTACGACTTACCTATGCTGATACAGCAGTATTGGAGCTGGAGCCCAGAATGAAGTAACCGCTCCTTGCCCTCCAGTGAATATTAATGTTGTAAACATGGTTTACTGCATTTAGTCTTCAGAAGCAATATTTAAAAAAATATTTTTAAATGTATGGGTGTGAAAAGACCTTTGATATTTGTATAAAAAGAGTTTTTATGCATAATGATGCATGCAAGCACTTTTATGTACAAAAAACAAAGGTTGTTTTTACCTTTAGACATTTTCTTTAAGGATATCTATTGGTTTAAGATTACCAGAAAGCATGGTTCCAGAGATTCTTTCTTTGGGAAACCATACCAGTGCTCCTGAAAGGAGGCCCAATTGCATACCTCTGAAAGAAGTCGGAGGAAGGTTTTCCTTGCACTCGAGAGACTGGGGGCAAATAACTTCAGATACTTGGGTGTAAACAATCATTGCTAGAGGTTACTACATTCCCTTCTTTCTCATTCCATGATCAAGAAAAAAACTCCCTGATGTTCCATCCAATCAAAGGGATCAAGCCACTATGGAAATTCAAAAGCTACTAGAAAAAAGAGTCATCCAAAAAGTCCCACCAGACCAGATAGGATCTGGATATTACTCGAGGTTCTTTTTGGTGCCAAAATGACAGGGGACTTGAGACCAGTCTTAGATCTCAGCCTTCTGAACAAGTTTGTACAACAGGCAAAATTCCTGATGGTCAAGGTTCAGTGGATTCTACCCTCCTTAGAAGTAGACAGTTGGATGTGCTCTATATATCTTCAGGATATGTGTTACCACATAAAATGGACAAGCGTTACAGAAGATTCCTCTGTTTTTGGCTAGGAGCCAGTCATTTTCAATTCAGAGTGCTGTCATTTGGCTCCACCACTGCCCACAGGGTGTTCACCAAGTGTTTGGCAGCAGTGACAGCTCACTGGAGACTGCATGGATTATGGGTGTTTCCTTATCTAGACGGCTGGCTCATCATTGCTCCCACCAGGCATCTATTGCTTCAAGCAACAGATTTTATTCTACGCCTTTTTGCTCATCTGGGCATTACAGTAAATCATTCAAAATCCCAGCTAAGCTTGACTCAAGATTTAGAGTTCATAGGAGCTCACCTACATACTGCCATTTGTAAAGCTTCCCTTCCTCCTCACAGGCTACAGAAGATAAGATCCCAAGTGCAAGCCATTATCTCCAAAGACAAGGTACCTGGTCTTTTAACTCTTTAAGCTCTAGGGTCAGTGGCAGCACCCATCATATTAATTCCACTAGCAAAATTTCACTTGAGACTTCTATAGTGGCTTTTGGCATCCCAATGGTCCATTCTGACCCATCCAGTGAAGCATCCCATTTAAATCACCAGTTGTTGCAAAAGAACTTATCTTGGTGGATGGAATTCAAGGAAATTGCCTTAGGCCGTCCCTTCATTCCACCTTAGCTCAAGGCCATAGTGACCATGGGTGCCTCCCAGATGGAGTGGGGGGGGGCATTATCTGGGCAGAATAGTCAAGGCAATTGGTGTCCGATGGTGGCCAATCTGCACATCAGTGTGCTGGAACTGAAAGCAGTGCTCTTAGTGTTGCAAGCCTTCCAAGCTATCCTTCATCTAGGAATGAGTGTAATTCAATCAGACAACATGTCAGTAGTCTGGTACATCAACAAACAGGGTGGAACTAAGTCTTACACCCCTGTGTTGAGAATCTCTCAGAGTGTGGCAATGGGCTATATCCTCCAACTTTTTGATAGCAACACTCATCCCGGGGAGCTTGAATGTGATAATGGACAAACTGAGCAGATAGATCCTCTAGCCTCACCAGTGGTCTCTCAATCACAGAGTGGAGAAGGAGATTTTCCATCACTGGGGCCAGCCAGGTTGCAACCTATTTGCTTCACCCCTGAACAACAAGTGCAGCAGCTACATTGCCCTGATCTCCCCTCAGGGTAGCCCCCAAGAGTGGATGCTCTTCTTCACAATTGGCCCTTGGGACAACTCTATGCCTTATCCCCCTTTCCACTGATTTCTCTCTAAATAAAGAAAGCCATCAGCTTGAAGAGCAATGTGATCCTCACTTCCCCCTTTTGGCATCGTCAAGGCTGGTTCCCCTTTCTGTACCCTCATCTAATTCACCATCCATGGACAGTGAACCCAGTTCCAGATCTTCTGTCTCACTCACAGGGAATGGTGCACCCCAGTCATCAAAACCTCAAGCTTACAGCTTGCTTTCTCCGATTCCATTAATCACCAAGCTAAAATCGCATCATCTCCAGTTCAAAAAATATTATTGGTTTCTCATAAACCTTCCACCAGGAAACTTTACCACAGCAAGTGGAAAATGTTTTCTATTTGGTCACATAATAATGGGTCGTAATCCTTTCTCTGCACCAATTGAAAAAATTAGCTATGTTTTTTGAACAAGGAGCCTCTGCTTCTACTGTTAAGGTCCAGCTAGCTGCTATTTCCAATTTCCACAATAGCTTTGAAGATCATCCTCTAATTTCCCATAGATTGTGTAAAGTGTTTATGAAATGACCCTTGTGGTTGAAACCACCTTATAAGGATCCACTAGTTCTTTGGGATCTGATTATGGTTTTGCAGTCTTTGGTCCATTCCCCCTTTGAAATGGTGGCTACCTGTCACTTAAAGTTTTTTTCATGGAAGACCATTTTTCTGATAGCCATTACCTCCGCCAGAAGAATTTCCAAAATACAAACACTATGCTCAAAACCTCCATATTTAATTTTTCATAAGGATAAGGTTTCAATAAGAACCAACCCATAATTTCTCCCAAAGGTGGTCTCAAGAGCTAATATTAATCCATCCATTGACTTACCTGTTTTCTTCCCAAATTTTTCCAACAAAGGTGAATATTGCTTGCATTTGCTGGATGCTCACAGACAATTACATTTCTACCTCAGCAGAACTAAATAATTTAGAAAATTGGACCAATTATTTGTCTCTTTCTCTTGTCCTTCTCTGGGGTAATCTGTTTCTGAAGACACCTTGACAAGGTGGTTTAGAGACTGCATTACTTTCATCTACAATACAAAGAATCTCCAATTACCAGCATCAATGAGAGCATATTCTACTAGGGCAATAGCTACATCTGCTGTTTTCCATTCCAAGGTTTCCATGGATAAAATATGGGCAGCAGCAACCTGGGCTACTTTGAATACCTTTATTACTCATTACAAGTTGGATCTGGTCTCCAGGGGAAGAGCGTTATTTGACACTATGGTTCTCAGGAATACCCTTCCATAAGGCCTCCCAAAAACAAAGTAGCTGGGGAGTCTATCCCAAAGGTCAAGGATAAATGAAGATTGACAACATCAGATTAAGGAGTTATGTTCTTACCATAATGTTCCATCTGTGTTGTCGATCTTCCTTTATCCTTGACACTCCATCCTCCTTCCCCATCCTGTAGACTCTTTGAAGGATCACATGCTTGTCCTGGTTATGTTATCAGGTATGACCTTGGACATAGCCTCTTCAAGTCTATATTGCTATTCTTCTGTCTTCCTTTGTAGCTGCAAAGTTAATCTGAGGTAATCAGGAGAGTGTTTGTCTTGCGCGAGCTGTTATAATGTCCAAGCCGGCTCCGATTCCCAAATGTCAAGGATAAATGAAGATCAACAACACAGATGGAACATTACGGTAAGAACATAATATGACTTGGACCACAAAGCAAATGCAGCTATAGTCAGTTAAGGCACTCAGTATAATATACACATAGAAATGCCATGATGAAATTTTGATTAATGTCTTCTGTAACCATACTTCATCAGTCCCCAGTGTTGTATCCGTACAGATCATTCTTGTGTTCTGTGCTGTACCTTAAGCATCATTTCCTCTAGATCTTTCATTTCATCCTGCTACTGTGACTGTCACCCAGTATGTTATTTATTTCCATGTTGCCTTCTATGTCCCAAAACACAAGGTCCTTGTTCTTCTTAATATATTGGTTTGTCTTTTAATCTTGCTCTACAATTATTTACAGCAAGAGAGCTTATTCGCAGCCATCAGTGGAATCTTACTTCCACATGCTGTGACACACTGGACATCTTTTCTATACTCTTTTGTTACAGACAGGTTAAATATGACTGTGTCTCATATTCCGGTGTTGAATATTTTTTCTATTATTTTATCATCCACCAGGAAAGATATCACACCATGGTAGCAAAATGGCATAGAGGGTAACTCATTCATTTAGTAGTAGAGTCTCTGCTTTACAACTCATGAGTTTAAGGTTCATTCTTCATCTTGCTCACTGTCTGTTTAGGAATTTCCATATTCACTCTGTCTCTGCCTGTGCTTTTTCCAGCTGTTCCTATTTCCTTTCACTCATAAAAAAAAAAAAAAAAAAAAAAAAAAAAAGAATTCTGGTAGACTGGATATACTAAATTGCCCACATATATGTTTTATTTTCCCTGGGGGTGAAGATGATCAGTGGACAAACCTACTTAAATTGCTTTCTAATACTAAATTAAAAACAAATTCAATTTATTCTGCTTGGTGGTTCTGTCCTGTTTATCAAAAATGTATATACAACTTGATAAAACCTTTCTAGTGCTATACTAGTTTCACCTTTAGAAACATTTTATGTTATGTGTCTCATTTCATAAGATCTCACTTTTATGTTGAAATCTCTTACTAAAGCAGATGTGATTATTCGAAAGTGCCCTCCACAAGCTGTGAAATGTGATTATATTTGAAACGTAAATACAGCGACTGTTATTTTTTTACCAGTGACTGCAGTTTCCAGTCCTGCCAGCAGATTTGCTTTATATCACATTCCTCATTACCTTTTTTAGTTGCTACACAGAGCAGTTTTCCAATCTGTAGGTATCACACCCACAGTTATGATGCTCCTAAGTGTTTTGTGTAATCAGAGTTTCAAGTGCTGTATCTTCTCACTGTTTTTGAATTGATCACAAGATCCTCCATCCCACCCTAGTACTGTCAAAACAGCATAAGTTGGATGGCAGTCTGCTGTGTAACAATTTGAAACAATGTTTGGCAGTTGCCTGTTTGCAAGAAAAATGCAACTGAACTATTTTACTTAATTAATTTTATTTAGAACTTTTCATTATTCCATAGTAATGTGGTCTGGTCATTTTTGTAAGGGATCCATATGGTCAGATGAACTAAATTAAAGAAGACTGTAAACGCTACTGGTAAGTAACTGCTTGGTCAGCATGTTGACCTTTGCCCCTTACCTCCATGGTAGTGTGATCTCAGAGTTGGTATATGAAGTAAAGGAGGGTGTGGGGGGCTGAAGTAGACTCGCATGTGTGTGTGTGTGTGTGTGTGTGTGTGTGTGTGTGTGTGTATACATACATATATATATATATATATATATATATATATATATATATATATATATATATATATATATATATATATATATATATATATATATATATATATATATATATATATATATATATATATATATATATATATATATTTATATATGTGTGTGTGTGTGTGGATCTAGGACGTTTGCTCAAATAAGCAAATGTCCAAATCCATAATAACCGAACACACTTAAAGAAAGCGATTTTATTGAAAAAGCACTTTCGTTAAAGCGTGTTACAAAAAAACACTACATTAATATTTTAGCCCCCCTGCACCACCCTACTTTAATATTCTCCCTCCGAGACTGCGCTACAGTGCAGAAAAGGGAATTTTCCCTTACCCGCACAGTAGTACAGCCATGGCAACAGGCATACTTACGCAAAAGTGCTTCTTCGGTGAAAAGCACTTTCGCGTAAGTATGCCCGGTCGTTTGGGTTTCCGAAACCCATATATATATATATATATATATATATATATATATATATATATGTATATATATATATATATATACACACACACACACACACACACACACACACACACACACACACACATACACACACACACACACACATAATGTTACTGATTAATGCATAAAAGGCTCACTTTTATATTGGAAACAAAAGCTTGTCCCCAGAAAATTTATACATTTATGTCCTTAGTTTTTCTGTGGTGTCCATGATTTTCCAGGACGCAATTAAACAACCATTACTTGTGAGGTATTGTAAGATTTACGTATGATAAAAAAAAAAAATGCAATTGCCACCATTTGGTGTCATGAAAATTCATTCCTCGTAGTATAGAATATAATAACAGTTATTTCCATCAGTCTTATTTTAAATGAAAACTTAGTATATTCTAATATTCAGGTCACATAAGGCATATTATTATAAAATGTGTTATAATCTAAAGAACTGCAGTGACCTGTCATGAACAAGAATTGTTCTTAAAACATTATGTTTCAAAACAGTACATATTTGAAAACAATGTAGTCTTCAGTGATGTATCTTACATTGCCCTTAGATTTCTGATTGTTGAGTTATAAAATGTCTAAAATTTGCAACATCTCTTTTAATGGTTTTATTTTGTTTGAAGTTGGAGTTATATCTATAGTCACACTTTTGATGCCACTTGTAGATAGATTCATACTGATTCCAGTTCAGGTTTTGTTTTTCACTTGCCATATGTGTTTTTCACAATATGCAAGTATTTTCAGACTTTTAAAGAACCAAAAGTAGCATTATAAATCACTAAAAATACTAAAAAACTGAAAGTTTTCAGTCAGAACATGAGAATGGTCAAAAGGATACCATGATCACACAAACTAGAGTGATTTCAGTGCCCTTTTAACCATTCTTATGTTCTGACTGAGCACTTTTAGTCTGATTTTCAGACTTTTGTCAACCTTCCTGATAACTGACTATGGCTTGCTGCAAGACTTCCATAGACTCCCTGTAGAAAGTCTTACATGGAATGCATTATCCATACAAAACATAACTTCATCTTTCTCGTATAAACACACACACACACACACACACACACACACACACACACACACACACACACACACACACACACACACACACACTCAAATTTAAAAATAATTCTACTGAAAGCTCTTCAAAGCTCTAATGGAAAGTCTCCCAAGGTTAAAAACATTAAAGCACTTAAAAAAGAATGTATGCCAAACTAATATTTCAGTGTTTATTTTTGATTTATTTCTAAAATTATGATTTACTTCCTTCATATGTTGACTCCCATTTATAGTCAAATTGGCAAAATTGCTTCTTAAGTAAGTATGTGTCTGTCATTCCTTTATCAGTCAGCATTAGGGCTATGTTTCTGAAATAAGCAGAAAGAAATAATTACACATTTTAAGATTCAAGTATAGGCTTCAGTTGTCTGATACTCTAACAGCATAATGAATACCAGTGTGAAATTTTCATATAAAACATATGGAATAGAATAGAGATAACAGCATTTCTGCAGCAGAATGACATTGACATGTCATCACAATGACAAGCTTTCAGGAAGTGTAAAATTGTTTGCATTTTAATTCAGGCTTAGGTTCAAATTTTATTGATTTACATCAATTTTCAGTTCAGACAGTAAAATACTGCAACTTAAAACTAAGAAAGTTGATGGTTTGTAGATTATTACTGTTATGCTGGAAGAATACATAATTATGACATTCTACCCACATTTTAATGCAGCTTAAGTCATCCAAGGTTTAAATAGGCTATACAACAAAACTTTGTTTCCCCTAGAAACAATGTAACAAAGTGAATAAAACTGAAAGTGATCTTTGACATGAAGCTTTGTATTTCATATGTTCTGGCTGTGAAGTTGTGTCGACTACATTGGTGATGGAAACTTTTTTTTTTTTTTAATACTTCTTGCAGATAGCTGTCTAGGTCACTGGTTCATGGGTTTAGAGGCAGTTACGAGGCATGCAGTCCAGGAAGTCATTGAGGAGCCTAGTGTAAATTCCTAATTTGGTTAAATGATTTCCTCAAGATCACACAGTAGGCAAATGAAGGTTTAAAGATTCAAACTCTGTAGCCTTGGTGAGGAAAGCAGGAGTTAATCTCTATATATGAATTTAAGCAAGTATGTGTTTGTTTGTGTGTTTAATTATATTTGCAGATATGTATGTATGTATTTAGTTATTTATTTTTGCTTTCTTTTCATTTCATACAGTTAATACATTATTTAATATCAGTTGCCATGGTAAAACTGCACATGGTCGAGTTCCTCAAAAGTCATGGCACTTATAAAGTTTTCTGCAAAAATATCATCACAGACATCTCTGGCATGATACACAGATACACTGTGTACTTGAATTCTTAATTTATGACTATGGCTAACTTGGTCTTTCAAAATGGAGATGTAAGAAGACATCTTCTAGGAAGGCATTGCCTACTATATATCTGATGTGATAGGCACTGTAGAAATCATTTTGAATTACTCTCTACATTTATATATGTATGTATTCACATAATTGTGTGCATGCGCGTGCGCGCACACACACGCACACACACACACACACACACACAAACACACACACACACACACACACACACACACACACACACACACACACACACACACACACACACACACACACTCTCACACTGTGACACTCTCACACTTATAAATAGATATATAGGTAGACAGATAGATAGATAGATAGATAGATAGATAGATAGATAGATAGATAGATATAAACATAGATAGGTAGGTGCATAGATCCACTACAACAGCTCAAGTCCTAAGCTAATTGAAGACCATAATTTTGTAGCTGGAGATGGAAGCATCTTCCAGCTTATATGGGTTGCCATTCATAGATGAATCTGAATATTTGTTATAGCAAGGTGCGTTTGATGAATGATTCTGATAAACAATGACATGGGTAACCTACAGACACTGGACGCTACCCAGTTAGGTTTGTCAAAGCCAGGTTATGCCTACTTAACCTGGTGGACTTTGCCAAGAAGGTAACTAAAGTTAGGGATGAGGGCAAAACAGTGCACACTGCCTATCTCTACCTGGTCAAGGTGTTCAACACAATACCTCACTCTGAAAAAATATCAATCGACTGGTCAGCCCGACTATATAACTCCGAACCAAACAAAACCAATGACAGTCCCAGTCACAGAGATATGCACTGAACACGAAGATGTAACCACTTTCCTTTTATTTAAATGTTAAAATAACAGCAAGAACTGGTTGAGCGCTTTCATCTACTGTAGTAGATTTCATCAGAACCATTACTAACAGCCATTAGCCTCTTTAAATATGGTCCTAAACCTTTCAAAAACTAAGTACGTGTATGTTATACAAATTAATTGATTGAATAATTGGATTAAATTGATTAAAATTTTAAAGTGCTCAGTGCATGATTCCACGATGTCTAGCTATCACTTGTGCCTTTTCTTTTTTGTCTTAATTAAAACTTGTATTTAAATTGTTCATCAAATATAATAGATATATAAAAAAATTGATATATAAAAGCCCTATAATACGTTTGCTGATAATACAATCATTACCACAATATATACAGTTATACATACAAAGTATTAAAAATATTAAAAATCTATATTAAAACTATAAATGCACAGTCCCCAATAATGACCTAACCTATCATTACTTCTAACATAGCTTGTCTAAGTATTCCTCGTGTTTACTCTCACCTATACTTCTCTAATACTGACCTAATGGATATAGTATCATTAAGCTCTGGAAATTCAGAAGCATTGAGCTTAATTTGCCATCTTGTTTCCTTTTCTCTCAATGATAATTTTATATTCCCACCCCTAGGATTAGGTTTAATACATTCTAATATACCAAATTCAAAGGAGCTACAGCTACTATTGCCATTGAGATGTCTCCATAATGCAGTATTAGAGAAGTATAGGTGAGAGTAAACAAGAGGAATACTTAGACAAGCTATGTTAGAAGTAATGATAGGTTAGGTCACTATACTCCAGCATTTGAAACAGCTTAAGAGACAACCGAGATTCATCATGAAAAGAATGCTGGGAATAAGCAACAAGTCCTATGCAGCCTGTTTCAAAACCCTATCCCTATAATTGGACTCCTACTGACTGCTGCATCATAATGTATACCTAACCTACAAGGCATTCTTTGATCCCACACTGATGGACTTCTTGCACATCCACAAAACAAATAGCATCAGAAATACCCACAGGATATGTTGAATGACAAGGTATGTGTCTCAAAGATTACTCTTCCTTGGAACAGGCTTCTCATACATGTGAAGCAATGTTAAACCCTAACCTTATTCAAATATCACTTGGAACAATAGATGGGAAATCAAAACTTTACCCATGGTTTGATACCTATGTCCCTAATGGAGAGAAACAGCCTGTGGGTACTTGACATGTAGAAGACTATTGGAATTCATACAATTTCTTGGGGTATTGATACATGTTATAAATATTTTGGTAAATTTAAAATAAGTTGACTAGGCTTAAAATGGCTCATTGGATGATGGCCAAGAAACCACCTTTGAACCTATATAATTTTGATTTGTAGTGTTTGTAGAGCAAGACAAACATTTGGTAGGAAAATGTAATGTTAAATAGATATCATTTAAATAGTTGACAATTAAAATGGAAGTATAGTGGAAGTCTATATAGCAAGAATATGGTTGGAAAAGCAAAGCATTAAATGCTAGTTAAAAAATAAAGATAAGAAAAAAACAAAACCTAATCTCCAAACATTAGAAACAAAACTAAGCACAAAATAAAACATGACAAGAATGCTTACTAGGCAAATCTCTAAAATACAGATCAAATCAGCCTCAAACCTATCTGGTTCTTAATTAACCATCTCCTGATCCTGGTCATGTTATACATCTTTTGCCCTCCATCACTCATCAATTAGTTTAGCAAAACAATTCAATTCATATTTCATTGATACAGTTACCTTGCTAATAAATTGTAGTTGTATAACATTACCAATATCTCAGCTCATTAAAAGATAGTAGCTCCTTCTCCTTTTCTGCTGTTCCCAAATCCACTATCAGAAAACTCCTCCTCCTACTAAAACTTATTACTGTAGCTCCTGACAACTTAACTAAATAATACATCAAAAATGGCAGCAGATGGCATAGCATATCCAATGTCAGTTCCTATTAACTGATTCATAAAAGAAAGCAGTGTACCTGCCCTGTGGAAGAAACCATAAATCCTATCATTCCATAAAGGTGGACACTCTATTGACTTCTCTGACTGTAGACAGACTGTCATTATGCCCCATATGCAAGGTGCTAGAAAAAGGTATTCATATCAAACTTCTCAAATTTCTACTGGCAACAACCTACTATCCTGATACAACATGTTTCCATCCACATCATAGTACCAAGATAACCCTTTTTTAGTTTCTTTACTATATTAAACCTCAAAAGAAATGTAGGCAACTTGACATCTGCTTTATTCTTCATCCTGTCTCTTGCATTTGTCTTTGTCTTCCATATTATGTTGATTCAAAAAGTTTCCTTACTGGGACTAGATACACTATCACTCTCCTGGATCAAATGCTACCTGGTCAATAGATTGGAAGCTGGAAAAATGGCAAAATACTTTCTCCTCCTTTCTCTCTATTTCAGTAAGAATACTCCAGAGATCCATTCTTGGACTCATATTTTTAACATCCTCAATAATGATCTATACCCAGTCAACAAACATTCTACCATTATTCAGTATGCAGAGGACTAGACACTCATACGCACAGCTAAAAGCATTGCTGAGTTTCAAAATGTAACCCAATAATTTTTCATCTCCATTGAAGCCTGGCTCACCAACTTCCAAGTGATCCAGAATCCCCACAAATTTAAAATAGTCCTGTTTATCCCTAAACACCTCTCTAACTAGAAAACAATATTCAATCTAACCTCCACAAACAACATACACATTGAATTAGTGTCCATTACTATATTACTAGGAATCACTCTTGATGAACAACTAATATATGACTACTATATAAAAGCAGCAGTTAAGAAAACCCATCAGAAGATAAACTTACTGCACAGAGCATTGTCTTATTTAAAAAAAAAAAGCTCTGCAAGAGGATAGATTGCTACAACCTTCCTGAGTCCTACAATCCTCTATCCATTCTTGTACTGATTAACCTACAAGGCTCACAATCCATCATCTTGTGTAATGTAATCTATTCAAGAAATCTGCTACCAGCTTGATTCATAAAGCATACCACTCAGTCCTCAGCTGAAAAGGGATTAATTTGCTGAACTAGTCAGACTATCCCTTTAAATAAATACTAATAAATAAATAATTAAATAAGTGAATAATGTTCTCTGTTATGAACCTCAGGTGGCAACTAGTAACTAATAACAAGTTTTTTGAGGAGGGTTTCCTATATATTATGGTTTTAACTAACTCATCTATAAGTTTGGTCAAAGTGATATCCAGAAAATCACATTTAAAAGCCATGTTTCACACCTAAGACCAAAGTCACTGATTTCAGATATTATACAAAGTCTCCTAAAACATATGGTTTACTATCCCACAGTGGCCAGCAAACATCGAGATATATTCACTATTTCTCAATATATGTGTCAAACCTATTGTCAGAATTGTAAATCACTTTTTCTCCAAATATTCTACATACATATTAGCATATATAAGGGCAAAAGTTGCTCACATAGCAATTCCCCTGTGGAAAACATTTTATTAATACTCAGACAAAATGTCCATGTCATGAGGAATTGATGTGCAGAAGGCACACATCATCTAAGTAGCAAAGTGCTTGAAAGCATCTCTCAGGTACATTAATAAAATAAGTTATGTAGTGTCCCTCACCCTAGATCATGCATGGCCCAAATAAAGGTTTAATTTAGAATTCTAAAAATTCTGTCAGGTGTTTCATTAGGGAACACCTTCCAGCAGCAATCAACCTTCCAGGAGTAGGGTATATCCCTTCATGTATTTTAGATAGGCAAAGATTTGTGTAGAGGACTCATTACTGTTAATTGTATTTATACTTTATTAATAAAGCCTCTTTTACACACATTCTCTTCCAAAAATGTATCACTACTTTGTTTTAAAAAGTGCAAGGTCAATATGTATCAACAAATATGTCTGTTTACAGTTAATTTGTCTGAACACCTCTAAATCATAATCATTTCACACAAAGTAGACACCTCACTTCCCACTTCTGCTTGCGTAACTACCACATGGGTAATTTGTCTTAGGTTATCAAAAATGATTTTCTCTCCAATTGTTAAGTTACTACTGAAATGTTACAAAATGTCTTTTTGATGCAAATATAGCTCATTAATGACATAAAATCATCATTAACATTTCAAATTTAGTCTTCTAGAAAATTTGTTCAAATATAAAAAAAAACTCCTGATATAAAAGTACATGTAAGTTGAGAAGAAAGGTGAAAAAATGTAAAGTTTCATTGGACAGATGAATTACTAAATTATACAATTTCAACTAGAATTTGAAATTTGCCTGGAAACAATGTATATATTTCTGGGATTTTGCCCAAAGTGTTCATATTTGGAGACTGTCCTATGTCACCAAAAATGCTTTTTTGATTGAGGAAGGACATCACCCAGATCTAAATAAGTATCTGCATTTGATTAAGCATATGAATCTAATGAGATATCAACAGTATGCAAAATAGATTTCATTTGGCTACCTCTCTTATTTTTCTGCATAGTAGTAGAAATTTAACAGTGCCCTATTCTTGTCTCTACTTTTGCCTCCTAAAAGTACATCCTAAACTGCAATATCTCTATTTAGTTTAATTACCAAATGTTGTTCAAGATCCATATCTAAACTTTTGAGAGACTAAAATTAATTGGCAATAAACTGCTCGTATGAGTTATATTCCTTATAATTTAGGAATGTGCCCAAAGCCATTAACAAAAATTTCTTAATATTTTTTCTTGCATCAACCCATTAAGAATTCAACAAGCCTATGTGAAGATACTTTCTGAAGGTTGTGGCACCACTGCATAAAAGCAATGTTATCCAACCTGACTAGGAATTAGGATACTTAAACCCAATGGACACATATATTATTTATTGTAAGTTTTCAAAAGATTATGTTACTAAATATACTATCACAAGTTCTAGGAGTCCTTTCACAGTTCATTAAATACCCTTCACATTTCTACATTAACATTAGGCATAGCACTGCTCCCTTCAGCAACTTTCTGTACAAAAAGTAAAGGGGAACTATTGCAAAGCTATCAACACTGGTGAAACAAGTGACATCACAATGGATGTGTTAGTTCGTGTCTTTCTGTTGGAGAACGCACAACAAAGGTGAAAAGTGTAAGCAATTTTAAAAGAAAAAAGAAAAAGT
>NC_056729.1:183919874-184089874 GCF_019279795.1 Protopterus annectens
ATTAGCATTCAAGGAGCTGATATCCAATCAGCTTTTGCAATACACACCATGCTTCCATGTGGCATGGCCACTTGGGTCTGCTTTCCTTAGACAAGCCCTTCTGCATGACTCCTGCTCTCCATCAAGGATGTCACCATGGAGACCAACACCATGATGACAAACTTCCCCCTTTACATAAAGAATGGTAAGCCAGCTTAAGCCTCATCATCATTGTCTTCTCCAGGGCAGCTACAACAAATGCTTCAGCTATGGAATGAACTTGGGTCAACTGCATCATAGACAGGACATTAGCTCTCTGTGTCAATGCAGCTAGTGTACAGAACAAATTAATAATATATAGTTTCCCATCATTATATAGTTTCTGTATTATTGTTCCCTATATTTTTGTTGTTGTTTGTTATCACCTTTATTAACTTTGCACATTATCAGTAATGACATGGGTACACATACCGATAAAGAATTCAAGTGATGCATATGCATTTTACTTTTTTAAACAATTACTATTCAGTCCACATTACATAAATTGCATATGTCCTGTCTCCCTCAAATTTCACTCTTTCCCTGAACATTATTCTGAATCTATTGTATATAATTCTTTTATATCCTTTAGAATATTCAATACTTCAGTTATGGTCAATTTAGATTTTAATATTTGTTTTCTAGAAATTGCTTTTTTAGCATCCAACAACATTAAAATGAGAAAAACCTTAGTATGTCTAAGCAAGTCAGATGTTATATCACCAGATCACAAAAATCTTCCTTAGGTGCAATTGTTTGCTCCTTCATGGTCTATCTGTGAATGGCAACTCAGAAACATCCACACATGTGCACACTTGATCAAATACAGTAGTATTATCTGTACTTCTCTTAATGAAGACAGACTTCAAATATATTCTCTAAAAATGGCAATGTACTGATTATCCAGGCTGTAGTACATTAGCTGTCAGAATAACGTCTGTATTTAAAATGAAGTATTATATCCCTAGTTTTAGCAATCTGTTTGGGAGATTTGTATGTAAGGGACAGTGTAAGTACTCTACAGAGCCCATTTTTTTTCTAAGGCAGAAGCAGTTTCTAGTGTATTGTGTTTCAAGCTGAAGATAGGCTATTATCTACTGTAGAGTTTAGAGATACAGCTATTATTTGTTACAGTACACTCAGTTTATTCTTGCATTTCCTCACATCATTTGCTATGTCCATTGCTTGCAAACCTTTTCCCACCACATTTGTTCTATTGCAAATTCAAGTGACAGACCATTTAATTGGGTATAACTTCCTTACATATTCAATGCCAAATTATGCAGTTCTTGGCTTAAAAAGTTTGCTGCTTTTGTATTTTATTTTGTTAATAAAGACAGGTGAGGTTTGGTAATAAGCCAAGTTGCCCTGGGACATCCTCAGAAGGGGTTAGGCTGCTATATTAATGGGAGTTAAGTGGGTGGGTGAGGTGAAAGGGTTAAATGGAGGTTGGAAGGAAATGAGATAAGAATGGGGAGGGGCTTATGGGGTTTAGACAAGTGTAGCTGGGTAAGTAATCACATTTTGGCGTGTACTTGCTAAGGCAAGTGTATGTCCGAGATGACCTGCGGGTGTTCCTGAGGGGCAAGTGGTCTCAGGAACTAGGCTGGTGACAGGTGGTTTATATATGGTAGTACAGGTGAGTTATGTCTGTATTATATATTCCATACAATAGGCTTTTGTGTCTCTGGTGTAGTTGCAGAGCTGATTGTGTAGTCTGGGGGAGTATTCTTTGGAATAGGCGGACAGTTGGATTAATGGCAGAAGGTTTAAGGAGCTAGGTGTGGAGGATGTAAGCTTCTATAGTTAGAAACAGTATTGACAGGTGCTTGAGTCTCAGTTGAGAGTAATAGTTTAATTTCAGTGGTGGTGACTGCTCATTAGTGAGTTAGAGAGAGTTTAATTCAGATTCTAGAGGTACGGGGGGAAGCATTTGAGGAGATATCCTCTTTATAGATTAATTTGTGTTGATTTTTGGTTTTGTGGAGGCCGGGGGCTGGAGGTAGCTGGGATGGCCACTTTCACGGGATATGAGTTGGCAGGGGTTGCTGCCAAGCATGCACAGTGCAGCATAAAAAAAACGGTGATTGCATGTTTATTATTGGAAAACTATCACTTGTACGAAGTTCTGCGATCCTTAGACTGTCACGACTCCACCAGTCAAGTGAGCCGCAGATTTGACAAGAGTACCCTGAGAGTTAAAAAAAATAATAATAAATAAATAAGAGTAACACATTTGTACGAAGATCTGCCTGTGCAGCTGGGGATCTTGTTTTAGAGTTGGTTGTAGCGGGTTTAAGTCCTGGATGGCTTGCCTTTTCCTGGGCTGTTAGGTCTTTGAGGTAGTAATGGATTTGCGCATGTGGGGTGGGGTTTGTAGTGTAGGAAGCATGCTGGCACTGATAGTTGGTATGGGCAGGTGTCCAGGGGAACGGTGCACACTAGACACTTGCTAGGTGCACAGTTAACTTTTAAAGGTGTAGGGGTTTGCAGAATGTCCAGAAGGTTGTTTCATATGTTGATCTATTTTGCATAAAAGAGGTTGGTTTTTGATAATTTGGTGGTGACCATTCAACACAGCAGTTAGACCATAACAGCACCCATTTTGGATTTCTGACCTCATACCAGTAAAAAAAAAAAAAAGGCTAGTTTGTATCATTGGTGGCTCTGTGGTCAGTTGGTGTGTTGGTCGGTTCGAGGGCAGCTGGAGGGATCGCTGCTGAAGGGAGTTTCGTTGCATCTTTGGCTGAAAGTAGATTGCAGCCATTAAGTTACAGACAGTGTGTTTATGAGTTAGGGGAATGGTGAGATGACTTTATACATCTCGGCTGTGTCCTGTTGTAACGGTGCGAATCCCCCTTCCTTTTCCCTTCTGGGTGAGTCAGACTTGGTGTCACTGTCGCAGCTTTTGGTTGCAGGTCCGGCAAGGGACTCGTACTGTTTCCCTGTATAGAAGCAGCCACATTTTTTGCTTTTGTTGTTAAATTGTGGTTTGGTTGTGTGTGCTGGGGATTGCAAACATGAAAAAAAAAAAAGTACGTACGTTGGTGCCTTTCAACTATCACATTTCCCCACATTGTCCATGTTTCTCTTTTCTTAATTTTGAATCTCTGGAATGAGTTGAAGGGCAAGGTCACTTAATGGTGATCGGCATTTGTGACTGGTCCTGCTATTCTAGCAACTTTTCAGGCTATTCCAGCAGTATTTGCAGTTTACAGCACACATCGCAAATGAGTTATATGAGCTTGAGGTTGGAGATCCACTTCATCTGAGGAGATTGGGAGATACTATTTTATGATTAATTTGTAATATAAGAGCTGTTGTCAAACGCATTCCTATTTTGTGCCGTTGTCTCTGGTGATGTGGCAGCTTTATGGTAGTTGGGGTGGGACCAATGTCAGCATTCATGTTTGGCCATTAAACCACTAACGTTTATAAAATAGAGGAGTCATGACCCACTACATCAGGCAGTATTTACAAATTTGTTGCACGATGAGGTTGGAAGGCTCAGTTTACTGTTAATCGAGAGGGAACAGTGTGGTGGTTAAATATTTATGTTGCTGGGTTCTTGGTCACATTGCCTGATTTGGTGGGATGGGGAGCTGTATTGTCTAGCGGTGAGTACAGTTAATTTTGGGGTTAGGCAGGCATAGCAGCACTGGCACTTGTTCTCCACTTTTGGGGCCTTGCAAGCCCAGTATACGGCCATTGTCAGTCAGTCACTGCTGTTTGCGGTGGCCATTCAATTGCTTATTTGCACTGGGAAAAAAAAGGGTTGGCCATGGTTGCTCATTTTTGTCGTAAAGTACCCCTGAGTATTCAACGTGCATGTGCAGTGTCAGCATGAACCATCTTAGGAGTAGAGTTAGTGGCGGGCTTTTCATTTGGCCTTTCTGACTGGTTTACACACACGGGGTTGTCTAGGGTTAGTTGCTTTGTTTAGGTGTTTGATCTTATTGACCTGTTTTATTACCCAACAAGGTGTCATTATATTATTGTTAGACCGTGGATAGTGCCGATGGGGCAGGGTAGCAATGCTGCAGCGAATGTGTAACAGCATACACAGTAGGCTCTAGACATTCTAATGATATAATGTGTAATTTAACTGTCAGTTACATTGCGAAGGCTACAGCGGTGTGGAAAAAAAAAAAAAGGAACAAGTGGAGAAAGCTTTTGATCTTTGCAGACTGATTTAGCTAGTGGTCTTGGGTGCCTTGTAACATGGCTGATATATAACAAACAAAGTTGTTTAGTAAACTTCTGTAAGGTTTGATCATGTATCTACACATGGCATTTCCATACCAGACAACATTTTATTGTACCTCTAACGTTTTCGTTGCAAATTGCTTCCTATAAATGGTTTGGTCCCTTCAAAATGGAAGCTGATTGAGGTAGTGTATCGTCAAACAGGAGGGAAATTTCTGAGTCTTTTAGCTTTAGACCATGTAACTTTACTAGAATTTTCAGTAAAGTCCCGACAGTGCAAAAATAGTGTTACATGTAATTGTCTTAAATATTTTAAACGGAGCAGTATGCATTTTGCAAAGAGTATTTTGCTTTATGCGCACGGTATGATTTCATGAACACATGAGAGCTATATGGGATATTCTGTGGCAGTTGGCACAGAGGGCTAAGCAAATCACTTAGCAGAAATTGCTCCAGGATCCCCCCTGAAAAAGGACTATGTGTCCAGTGGGCCTTCTGATTTCTCACCGAAACAGGACTGTGTGCCCAGTAGGCCTTCTGGTTAACAAATATTTTATTGCATGTTCATTTTGTATATTTAACATCTCTCTTCAAGGTATGTTACTCTCTAATGCCTAAAGAGTTACTGGAGTTTTAAGGGTGATTATTGTTAATTGTTATACTATTACCTAGATAGTAAATGACTGGTTGATAAGGAACAAAGGGTAATGATATGCAGAGAAGTCAACACATTGAGTCAGCAACTACTTACAGTTTCCATCACTCTCTGCTGGGTCCATCTTTGTTTAGCAGCTGTTTCATTTGTACAATTTCCTATACCAAGTATAGTAGGTCTTAAGTTTGCTGACAAATGCATCCTTTGAAACCAGGGGAAAGGCCAGGGACAAGCAGTGGCTAACGATGGTTAGTACTTTGAGTATTCTAGCTCGGACAGTTAATAGGTAAAACTGAATGGGGGTGGGGTTGAGGTTCTCAGTGGAGTGGCTTGGGTTCTTGTCCTGATTGCCATTTGGTAATGAGTGAATTTGGGGTGTTTAAGCTAGGGCACGTAGAGTACTTCATTGCTGGACATAGGCGAGTTTTCAGGAACCAGGTCAAGGGGTTCTGGTTTTCTGGCACTTACGGTTAGGTTATTAAAGTTTGGAGTTAGACTGTTCTCTGCAGTCACCAGAGGGTACAGATTTGGGGGATGGATTGTTGAGTTAGTTGGTGTGGGTTTGGGAGTAAGGGGTGCATTCCATTTGGTCAAGGAGAATTCAGCTGTAATCTCTATAGTCTCATGTGTGACAGGGTAAAGAGGTGTCCCAGGTAAAGTATATTGATATTTAAGTTATCCTGCTACAGTGATTAGTTGCCATATCCTCACCTTGGGTTATAATGGGGGGGGGGGCACTGATTTTGTAGTGTGTTTTTACTTTGGCTGGGAAAGTGTCAAATAAATTGTTAAAATCAGACTGTAAAAATTATTAGGCTTTTCAAAATGACAGTCAATAACACAGGATGCTCAGGTTCAAACAATGTTTCTTTACTAATGTACATTAGGAGGCAAAAAACTATACAAAACAAGTATAGAGTTTTGACTGGCTCTATACAGGAAATACAGTTAAACAGTCCACCAGAACCAACAAAGGTTCAACCAAGAAAATAAAATGAAATTCGAACCACAGTGTGCACTGAATGAATACTCAAGATCTGAAACACGAAGATTTATTCAACCAACAACAGACTAAGCATATGCTTTCACCAGCAACCTGGCTTCTTCAGAGTCTGACAGTAAAACACTCCATATAAAAAACACTCCACATTTAAAGCAAGAATGCATTCTCCCCACCCATCCAATTAATCAATAAATCAATCAAACAGACAATTTCTTAAGAGTACATTTACAACCAAGTATTAATTACAATTCATAACATTTAATAAACTTATAATAATCATACACTACATATGTATACATATAAAAATATAATATAAAATTGTAGTTCCTCTAAATAACACTACTTAAGTATTTTAACTGAGGCTTTATGGTGACACATTCATTTAGTCCAGGGCGCCTGGTAGCATTGAGCCTAAGCTGCCATTCCATTTCTAACCTTGCTACCCTGTTCTGTGCATCACACTGAATGTTAGACTTAACCCTATCTATAATAAAAAATAAAAATTTGTTAAAATTCCCACATACTGCACTATGCAAATAAAGTGCGTTGTGCTCATCCTTTCTCCTGATTGAACTGACATATCCCCTATTCTTGTTTTTAAGCTTCGTGTAGTCATGCCCACATAAAATGCATCGCATGACATACACGAAGCAAGATATACACAATTCTTGGTGCTACAATTACAAGCACCTGGACAAGATATTGTACGTTGATACCCCACTACACTTACATACGTCCCAACTGCTATGTATCTACATCCTCTACAGGAACCACATTTGCTCATGGCAGATCTAGTGTTGCTTCTACCCTCTCTTTCAAGTATACTCTTCAAGTTCTTTCCTTTTCCATAGACAATCACCGGGGTATCACCTAGGATCAAAAAACCACAACGCTGAAACACCAAAAATGAATAAACCACTTTCTCCTGCAGAGGCAATAATTCCAATAGCGAAATGTAAAAAGTTCTTTTATTCCACACGATACAAGAAGTTAAACAAGAAGATGACAAGCGCTTTCGCCTGGTTCATTCCAGGCTTTATCAAGTCAAACAACCATACTGGTTGTGAGAAGCTATTTATATACTGTTGGTAATTAATCACATGGTGTAATTAACACACTTGATTGTTTAAACCAACTGTTAGCTAAGCTGAGTGCCTTGCAAAGTGAATGAAATTGCTAAAAATTCATTACAACTGTCATAAACTGTATATGTTTACCAACTGTAATTAATAATATACTAAAATAAAATACTAAAATAATGTGCACCACTTGAATGTTCAATAATAAAAATAGAAATGTGCAGAGTAAATAATGAACTAAGTAAAATAGTTGTACAATGACCTTCAAGTAGCATTACACAAACCAAGTAAACAATGAATACATACATCTTAAAAATGAATGGCTCAACATTTAAAAACAGTGAATAATGTAGGCAAACAGACCAAAGGATAAATGGTTATGCAGGTAAAAACTAATGTGTAAAGGGATGAAGTAAACATTGCATAAACCCTATGTGTGACCAGGGATTGAAAAATGTGTGTGAGAGGGGGGGGGGGAATTTATAACCTAGCCCTGCGAAGCTTCAGCACTGAGCCTATACTAAGCATACCATTAAGGCCTGGGGGTTTCCCTGCATCAAGCTTCAACTGCCAGATTAACTCTCTGAACTCGAGTTTAGATTCCCAATCTCCCCCTCTGATGTCTGGGTTAACCTGTTCAAGTATCATGAAGACCAACTTAAAATCGGGACATACATTGGAATGCTTAAAGAAAGCATTGCTCTCTTTTTTATTTTCAATTTCGTATGCGTGCTCGTACAATCTTTTTCTAAATTCACGCTCCGTTTTGCCTACATAGAACCATCCACATGTAGTGCAGCAGCCAATGTACACCACTCCCCTAGTACCACAGGTAAAGTGTCCAGTTGGTTTTAAATTAATATGCCTTGCCTTTAAATAAATGTGGCTGTCATTTATAAGGAGGTGACATTGCTTACATGCACCACATTTGTAAGTGCCATGAGGTTGCTTCGGTTTTCCAAAAGGTGTAAACTGTCTTCTCTCAAAAATTCCTTTTAAGTTTTGTCCTCTTTTCCTAACAAATCCAGGTTTGCTAGTAATAATACACTTAAAATCATCGTTGCTTTGCAACACAAACCAATATTTGGATACAATGTTCTCTATCTGCGAGGACTTCTCAGAAAAAGTGTAAACAAATTGTGCTCCCTTCTCAATGGATTGCGAGTCCGTTGCTTTTTTACAAGGGATATTGTACTCTAAGTTACCTAATAAAGCTGGATAGGTGGATTCTCTTTTAGCAAGAATCTCATTAGTAAGAGTTTTAAGTACTTCATGTGGGTACCTCCTCTCAATAAACATACAACATAACTTGTTGGCTTCCTCAATGAAGTCCACTAACCTACTACATATCTGAGAAGCTCTAATTAACTGACCCTTAACTATACCTTTCTTTTGGTATAGAGGGTGTTGACTAGTAAAATGTAGCAGGGAATTTGAAAAGGTGGGTTTTCTATAAATCTTTGAATGTAGTTCTGAGGTATTAGGGTCCCTAAAAATCGTGACATCTAAGTAATGCATTTCACTGCCACTAATTTTGTGTGTAAAAGCCAAGAAATTAGTAGTTGAGTTTATATATTGCAGAAAGGCTGTAAGTTGTTCACATGTGTCCTCCCAGATGATACAAATATCATCCAGGTATCTGCGATAAAAGGTAATGGACTGTGCCCAGGTTGTTTTAAAGATGTATTTAAGTTCCCACATGTGCAACACTACATTGGCATAAATGGATCAGGCAGCACCCATCGCTACCCCTTGAGTTGTTTGAAAAGTTCTCCGTTAAAGAACATGTAGTTGTTCTGCAACACCATGCTCATCATTTCAGTTATTAAGTTGACAAAATTATTAAGTTAGTTTCATTCCTGAAGAAATCAGTGAACCACTCAAGGCCTGTTGAGTGAGGGATGCTGGGGAACAGTTCCTTTATGTCTACAGTGACCAATAAGGATGAAGCTGTGCATCTATCTTTGGGAAAGTTTTTAAGAAATTCCCAAGAGTCCTTACACACGTATATTAAAGCTGGAAGATATTGCTTAGTGATGTGATCAATAAATTTGGCAATTGGTTCTGTCACTCCCCCCGCCCCAGAAACAATGGGTCTAAAGAGCAGGGGGTCTGTACCCTTATGAATCTTGGGTATGCCAAAAATCACCGGTGTTCTGGGTTTGTCTACTACCAAAAAATTGTACAGCCTTTCGTTGATGACACCTTGCATTAAATAGTCATAAAGGGAGTACTTTATCTTAGCTAGAGCTATGTTGTGCTGCTTCACGAGAGGTTAGGCAATATTGGCTGTTGTCATGTAACATGTGGTGCATGCTTTCTTCGTAATTGGCATCATACATAAGCACAACACCACCTCCATTATCAGGCTTCATTACTCTAATCTTTTCTCTGGATAGCATCCTGATGTAGTTTAGCTCCTCTGGGCTGATATTAGTGTGCTCATAATCAATAGTGTCCAAACATTTGCTACGTGACTCCCGCTCCACTAATTCTTCATACAGCCTAAGAGAAGGATGCATAGGGGGGTTAAAGGTACTTCTCCTATGCAATCCTGTGTGTTCCAACTCTTTGCCCTTGAAAAAGTATTTCAAGTTCAAACCTCTCGTAAATAACTTGAGTTCCACAAGTAAATTGGCTAAATCAACTTTTTTAGTGGGCACAAAATGAAAGCCTTTTATAAAGACATTGAAGGCTGTCATGTCAACTATGACCTCAGTATAATTATATATAGTAAAATTGTGCAATGTAGAAAGTTTACAATTAATTGTCTCTACCACTTCAATGTCACTCTGGTACAAGCTGGAATCCTCAGTTGAATCTACAGGTGGATCACTGTCAAGAAATGTGTATGCAGGTACATTGTTATTGGTTATTGTTTGTTGTTCCATCTCCGTGGTGCTCTCTGGGGTTTGTATCCCCAAGCCCCGGTCCTCCCGGGGTGTGAGGGAAAATCCTGGTTACATTGCCTTTTGTCTTTCTCTGCTAAACGTTCACTTCTACGAGGGACCTCATTGTAATTCTGATGAAAAACTTCCTCCCCTCCATTGTCTACTACACTAACTGTTCTCATCCTATCTGCAGATTTATTGTGACAGGGATATGCCAAACCTTCCTTGTAGTCATGCAAGTCTCTTTCCAACTTTCTGATTTTCCTATTTGTTATTTTAAAACAAAATTGGTCCACTTCATCAAAGATCCTGTCATAATCATGCTTGACCATGGCAAAATCGTTGTCTGAAGTCACCGTATGGTGTAATAGATTTAAATCTTCAGTTAGGTTATTAGCCTTGTTTTCATACTCAGCAATCATCACCTGCATGACTTCCAGGCCTGCCCTATCAAATATCTCACATAGTTGTTTGTAATGTGTTGAGCCATGTTTAACAAAATTGGGAAATTTAAAAAAACGCAACCCTTTTGGGATCGTCTAACTAACACATTCCATGAGGTAGTCTATCTCACACTGGTTGCTTCTTAAAGAGTACAGTTTGTTTTAAATTCGTCAAAGTCCGCTTCAATTGGAGCTGTGTCAATAGAATTTACAGTACCTTTTAAAATGAAAGGGCTGGTTTGCCCAAGAAGTGAAATTGAAGTCCTTAGATTTATCCCTAATGTTGTTCTGTTGCGAAACGTTGTTGTTCCTATACGTTGAAACATTAACGGTGTTGTTGCTGCCCTCGGCGTCCAAGTGCACTTCACGAGGTACTCTCCTACTGACTGCATCCTTGTTAGCGTTTCCGCGGGACTCAGAGCCTCTGTCAGTGGCTGGTGGAGCATCCAAAACAGTATCTTTGTGTTGCGAGTTAAGCAGCCCTTTAAGTTCAGCCAGCATGTTGACAACTTGGTTGAATTCCCCTCGTGACGGAAGTTCCTTTTCAGTAGCCTGTAGCATATGCGGTGTAATCGCTGGATCGAATGCCTCTGCTTGAGGTCATGGTAAGAAACAAACAGTAGAACCAAAAAACCACAACGCTGAAACACCAAAAATGAATAAACCACTTTCTCCTGCAGAGGCAATAATTCCAATAGCGAAATGTAAAAGTTCTTTTTATTCCACACGATACAAGAAGTTAAACAAGAAGATGACAAGCGCTTTAGCCTGGTTCATTCCAGGCTTTATCAAGTCAAACAACCATACTGGTTGTGAGAAGCTATTATATACTGTTGGTAATTAATCACATGGTGTAATTAACACACTTGATTGTTTAAACCAACTGTTAGCTAAGCTGAGTGCCTTGCAAAGTGAATGAAATTGCTAAAACCTCATTACAACTGTCATAAACTGTATATGTTTACCAACTGTAATTAATAATATACTAAAATAAAATACTAAAATAATGTGCACCACTTGAATGTTCAATAATAAAATAGAAATGTGCAGAGTAAATAATGAACTAAGTAAAATAGTTGTACAATGACCTTCAAGTAGCATTACACAAACCAAGTAAACAATGAATACATACATCTTAAAACGAATGGCTCAACATTTAAAACAGTGAATAATGTAGGCAAACAGACCAAAGGATAAATGGTTATGCAGGTAAAAACTAATGTGTAAAGCGATGAAGTAAACATTGCATAAACCCTATGTGTGACCAGGGATTGAAAAATGTGTGTGAGAGGGGGGGGGGGGATTTATAACCTAGCCCTGCGAAGCTTCAGCACTGAGCCTATACTAAGCATACCATTAAGGCCTGGGGGTTTCCCTGCATCAAGTTTCAACTGCCAGATTAACTCTCTGAACTCGAGTTTAGATTCCCAATCTCCCCCTCTGATGTCTGGGTTAACCTGTTCAGGTATCATGTTACCAATACGTTAGACTTTAATGTATGTTTTGATTTTGTGTTGGAGTTTCCCACGAACTGTGAATTTTTGAGTGAAAAACAAAGTGACATGCAGAATGTAAGTGATCAAAATTTACACCACACAAATGAGTATATTTTGGACAATGTAAAGCAAGTGCAGTACAGAAGTTTTGATGTAATGGGAAATTGTAGTAAGACACAGGACAGCAATGTAAATATGTATGTGCCTGTAACTCATAATGAACCCAACAATATTTGTATAAGTCAAGAATTTGCTTCAGCTAACACTGATGTGTTGGATGTATGTACTTCTTCATTATCATGTGACATTGTTAGAAGCAAGGGCTTCACAATATATAACTACACTGAAATGGATATTAGTGATGTGTATTTTGAACTGTTTAGCAAAGGTATAAACTTTGTGCCAAATTTCAAGCTAGATATTGCACAAGTTTTACTAAACTTAAAGTTATATATTAGGAAGCTTAATTTGCAATTATATTTTGCTGGTCAGGGTTCATGTGCTATGATGTCTACAGACGAGAACATATCCTTAGGGATTAAAAGAAAAAGTTGCTTCATGCCTCCCATAAACTCAGAGATCACTGGATTTGAACAGATGGTAGAATATGAGTTTAGGAAAATCTGTAGGCAAAAATATGAGGTCAAGGATAATTTATCAGAGAATGAAAGAAAGGTTATACAAGAATTATGGTCAACACAGAAGGTTAGATGTATGAAACCAGACAAAGGGGGAGGAATGGTCATCATGAATAAAATAGACTACAGTAGTTGTATATTCAGGTTGCTTGGGGATGAAAACACATACACTAGAGCATCAATTAATGAAACTAATAGAGCATATAGAGGAATAGATATGTTTTTGTTTGATGCTTTACATCAAGGAGTTATTAATGAGGTTGAGTATGAGTTTCTTTGTGTGAAGTTTCCTACTATGCCCAAGCTTTTTGGAATCCCAAAGGTCCACAAAGGGACAGAAAATGTGCAGTTTAGACCAATTGTTTCTGCAAAGGGTTCCAAGACAGAACCAATGGCTGCATTTGTGGACCATTTTTGTAAAAAAGCATTAATGGATGCTGACCACATACTAAAGGATTCGTGGCATTGTTTGGAAAGGGTAGGAAGTGTTAAGGGCATTGGGAATGAGATGTTTGGGTTTTTGACTGTCGATGTCATTAACTTATTCTCAGTGATACCACATCAAACTGGGCTGGAACTGTTTTATGACAGTCTTTGACTAGTCCCAGTTTTGATAAAGAAAGACTGGAGATATGTCATGACTTGATGGAAATCATACTACATAATAACTTTATACAATTTGATGGAGAGATCTATCAACAAAAGACAGGGGTAGCGATGGGTGCCCGTTGTGCCCCTATCTATGCTAATTTAGTGCTATGGGCATGGGAAAAGCAATTTGTGTTAAACTCAAAGTACAAGGGCAACATTCTTTTGTACTGTAGGTTTTTAGATGACCTCCTTATATTTTGGAAAGGGGATGAGGAAAGTGTTAAGGAATTTTGCTCTTACATTAATGAAACCACAGATTTTCTTAGATTTACACACACCTGGAACAAAGAGAGAGTAAATTACCTGGACATTACCTTATTTAAGACTAAAGAAGGACTGGTGAGTACAATTTACAGGGAACCTAGTTATTCAAACTCGATGCTGCACTACACAAGTTGTCACCCTCTGCACCAAAGGAGAGGTGTAGTTAAGGGCCAGATGGTCCGGCTATGTAGATTAATCAGTAATGATGATTTATTTAAGAAGGAAATTTATACATTGATTGGAATGTTTGTTGACAGGGGGTACCCACTATCAATGTTAACTAACATCAAAAAAGAAGTATATAGAAGAAGAAGAAACAAATATAGTCCTATTCTAAGAGGGCAAGGGGAGGAGGGTGTAAACATAGGTAGTAGTGTCAGCACATTGAATAAAACAAATAAAGCAAAATTTGTTTTAACATACGATGAAAGAGCTAATGAACTAGGTTCTAGTCTCAGAAATTTATGGAAATATTTTCTGAGTAAAGATATTAAAATTATCCTAGGTGATACCCAGGTGATTGTCTATGGAAAAGGAAAGAACTTGAAGAGTATACTTGAAAGAGAGGGTAGAAGCAACACTAGATCTGCCATGAGCAAATGTGGTTCCTGTAGAGGATGTAGATACATAGCAGTTGGGACGTATGTAAGTGTAGTGGGGTATCAACGTACAATATCTTGTCCAGGTGCTTGTAATTGTAGCACCAAGAATTGTGTATATCTTGCTTCGTGTATGTCATGCGATGCATTTTATGTGGGCATGACTACACGAAGCTTGAAAACAAGAATAGGGGAACATGTCAGTTCAATCAGGAGAAAGGATGAGCACAACGCACTTTATTTGCATAGTGCAGTATGTGGGAATTTTAACAAATTTTATTTTTATTATAGATAGGGTTAAGTCTAACATTCAGTGTGATGCACAGAACAGGGTAGCAAGGTTAGAAATGGAATGGCAGCTTAGGCTCAATGCTACCAGGTGCCCTGGACTAAATGAATGTGTCACCATAAAGCCTCAGTTAAAATACTTAAGTAGTGTTATTTAGAGGAACTACAATTTTATATTATATTTTTATATGTATACATATGTAGTGTATGATTATTATAAGTTTATTAAATGTTATGAATTGTAATTAATACTTGGTTGTAAATGTACTCTTAAGAAATTGTCTGTTTGATTGATTTATTGATTAATTGGATGGGTGGGGAGAATGCATTCTTGCTTTAAATGTGGAGTGTTTTTTATATGGAGTGTTTTACTGTCAGACTCTGAAGAAGCCAGGTTGCTGGTGAAAGCATATGCTTAGTCTGTTGTTGGTTGAATAAATCTTCGTGTTTCAGATCTTGAGTATTCATTCAGTGCACACTGTGGTTCGAATTTCATTTTATTTTCTATACAGGAAATACCTTCAATTATATACCATTTGCAATCAGCTTTTGCCCACCTTACTGACGTGGTCAGTCACAGGGCATTTACATCACTATAGTCCATAATACTTCATTCATAAGAAGATGCTTAGGTAATGTTTTAAAAACTTTCCCATGAGAATAACACAGCCTTGCGAGGCACCTGGTCAATTACAATGTCTTCCTGTAGATGTTACTTCTTCCAAGGTTCTTCGGATACAATGGCCAGTTCATCTCTTAATATGTTCCTTTGTCTCTCTGGTAGCAGCTGCACACTATCTCTGATAGTGTTCACAAGGCCATCCTTCTCGGTGGAAGGAAGAAAGATATACATGCATACATATTTATTTCTCTCTAACCCAGCAGATAATAACTGCTGAAAGACATAAGCTTGCTGAGCTGGCTACTGCCAGGGTCAGAGGTTAACCACACTGCAGCTAAATTTTAAGCAATTACATGTAAGATCATTTCTACTGCCATATTGTTAAATAGAATCAAATGCATTACATATTATACTGTTTCTAAACTTTGCACTATATATATGTTCAAGTACATATTCTTCTAACAGTTTATATATGTTTAAGTACATATTTTTCTAGCATTCTGTATATGTTTAAGTACATATTCTTCTAACACTCTATATATGTTTAAGCACATATTTTTCTAACATTCTATATATGTTTAAGTACATATTTTTCTAACATTCTCCCTCCTATTAATGCTTTTTATTCTATTCAGAAACATAAACAACATTATTTCATTCCCTAGTCTGTTTTCTCTCTTGAACTTTTAACTAGGCAAGTCATTTGTTTTATATTTCAGAAAGAATTTCATTTGGTATCAACAGATTCAACTCCAGGTCTTGATACATAGTCTCGGTTACAGATACATCAACGAAATCTTTAACTAATCTTTTTACACAAGGTAACCCGCAACAAACACATGCTCCCAATATGAGCAAAACTACACAAATAGCTATCAAAATATTCATTAGGATTGAACCCCACCCCCCAAAAAGATTCTGGAAAAAGTTCGTCAGTGGGTTTGGGCCTGGTTCCGCCATTGCTGATACTTGCTGAATTACCTCTAGGTAGTCATTGATCTCATGCTCATTGTCTGGGATGTACGCACAGCATTCTTCTTTGATAAGCGCGCATGTACCACCTCTCACCGCTAGGGTGAAGTCAAGAGCCATTCGGTTTTGTAATACAACAGTTCTCATTGCATTCAGTTCATCAGTCACAAGTTCGAGAGCAGAAAAAGTCGCATTACTCATTACTTCGAGAAGTTTCGACAATTTTCTCAGTTCCCAGATCGATTTGACTGCTCCATAGGCTGGGATTATTCCAGCCCAGGATATAACACTGTTACTCAAGTCCATATGAGTCAATTTTTCTTTATCTTTTACGGATGAATGGTCTTTCCAATCAGCTTCGATTTTACCCACTGGATTAGCAGGTTTCTTGACTGAGTTCCCAGTTTTCTGAGCTACATCTCTCACATTCCGTATCTTACCCAGAGGCAGTTCTGCAGTATGTCTTATTGCTGGAACCAGATAACCCAAAAAACAACTGCCGGACCAATTCTCAGGTAACCACTTATATGCTTTTTTCCCACAAACAAAATAACAATTTTCTACTTTAGTACTGATGCGGGTTAACTCTGAATGAAACATTTTCCTGTCTATAACAGACAACTGTTTATACAATTCAGGATTTTTCTGTACATCTTTCAATGTTGTTTTCATTAAGTTCAAATACGAATCATAATTCGTGCTACAACTAATACTCTGATCTTTTGCTTTTATATAACACTTATAAGACACAGTTATGTTACAATTACTCCAACCAACTTGGAGTGTATCATTTTTGTAAAAACAAACAATTCCCTTTTGTGTAACAGGTAAGTACAGTGCCACTTTGTCCTGTGATCTCACAGAACCTGTATCAAAAAGTAAATTCTCCCAAGTCTCATTTATCCCCAAGGGGACAGCGGACATCAAAAGTCTTCCATATGCTGTAGGTATGGCTGTACAAACCCAACAATTTGAAATGTTCATAGTCTCTACATACACACGTTTTATAGCTAGGTACGTGTTAAAGTTTGGATGCCAATCTGTGGCCAGTCCATCACGTTTCGTTATTTTTATCTGTGTAGTTATTTGCAGGAAAACCCCCAACAAAAGAAAAGTCACCACCAACATGGTTAATAAGTGTATGATCAGTAGGACAGTAAACCAATGTCTTTGGGGTTGCTTTGTATTTTTATACACTCTGCCCTTGGTCATTCTGTTTCTGTGATATATCAGCTACAAAACGCTTGTCTAACTGAAAACCCTTTACCGGCTTGCAGTGTGTCAGGTGAACCCAGGACGACCTCTCCGCAACCTTTACTGCAGTAGGCATTGCCAACAGTACTTGGTACGGACCTACCCACTTAGGACTTGTCCAGTTTTTCTTCTTGATGACTTTTATCCATACCCAGGATCCAGGGGCTAGCACTGCGTCCGGTTTCGTCTGTTCTTTATCTGAAAAAGAGTTTAACTGCAAAACAGTCTTATTGATTAACAACCTCTTCATGTAACTGGCTAATGAGCCATTGACCTCCAGCTCTGCAGGCATAAGAGCTTTCCACTGTGGCACGTAATATGCCCTTCCAAATACTACTTCAAAGGGGGTCAAGCCCTTTACATTTGGAACTGTTTTCATGCTCAGCAATGCTAGAGGTAAACAGCAAATCCAATTCTTCTGAGTCTCACTCATCAACTTCCTTAACTTGTTTTTCAAAATCCCATTGTACCTCTCCACCAGTCCTGCTGACTGTGGGTGGTAAGCACAGTGATTCCTCAAGGAAATCCCAAAAAATCTCCCAAGTTGCTGAATTGTCTGATTGACAAAATGTGTCCCATTGTCACTATAGATTCTTTTCGGTATGCCAAATCTAGGAATTATTTCCTTTACTAGGGCCTTTGCCACTGTTGCTGCATCCGGATTCCTGGTTGGAAAAGCTTCTACCCATTTTGAAAACATATCTATGATCACTAAACAGTATTTCTTTCCTGCACATTTATTCAACTCTATGAAGTCCATACAAATAGTATGAAACGGATATGGTGCTGTAGGGAAACTCCCTTGCTTCAGTTTGAATGCTCCCTGTGCATGATGTTTACTGCAAATATGACATGCTGCACAAAATTTTTGTGTGTAGTTGGTAAATCCGTATGTCTGGAATATTCTGTTAACTAACTGTACCATCCCCCCTGTTGAGACATGGCTCTGCCCATGGCTCAACAAAGCCGCATATCTAAATAAATTAGATGGTAATATCGGCTTTCTCTCTCTGGAGATGTACAAACTGTCTTTAAGGATTGCTTCTCGTCTTACCCACTTCTGTTTTTCTGCTTTCGTAGTTAACGTTTGCATTGTTTTTAACATTTTTAAATCTAAAATCTCAGAGGGTTGTAATTTCTCATTCAAAAGTAAAGTTTCTGAGTCTGAGGCTGCTTGCTTCGCAGCTGCATCAGCTCGTGCATTACCTTTTGAAATCTGATCCTGTTGCTTTGTATGAGCTGCACATTTACAAATAGCTACTTTAGTAGGTAACTGAATAGAGTCTAATAAATTCAAGATTAGTTGCGCATGATTGATCGGTTTACCAGTGGATGTTATCATTCCCCTATTTTTCCACTGCTGCGCAAAAACATGCACTGTGGAGAAAGCATACTGACTATCAGTATATATGTTCACACATATGTCTTTTGCTAAAGTGCAAGCTTGTGTTAAAGCTATCAATTCTGCCGCTTGAGCAGACAAGTTAGGCTGCAGGGGTTGGGCTTCTACAATCCCAACATCAGTAACCACTGCATAACCTACTAGATTTTTTCCTGTAGGACCCTTCCTACATGATCCGTCTACATAAAATGTCACCTCTGCATCAGCTAAAGGTATATCAGTAAGATCTTGCCTGGGTAAGGTTATTTGCTCCATCTCCTGTAGGCAACTATGTGGTGTGCCATCCACAGGAGTTGGAAGTAACGTTGATGGATTTAATGTCGTACAATGTTCAATCACCATGTGAGGTTGACTCAGCAATATGGTCATACAAGAAAGATGTCTAGCCGGAGACAAAAACGCAATTTTCTTTTGCAGTAAAATTATCGCAACTGCATGAGGTACCCTCAAAGTAAGAGGGTGAAATAATACCATTGAGGCCGAAGCCTGTACTGCCATGGCAGCTGCAACAACTGCCTGTACACAATGTGGCAACGACCGTGCCACTGGGTCCAACTGTGATGAATAGTAAGCTATGGGGCGTTGCTTATTTCCATGCTGTTGCGTCAAGACTGACGTCATATATCCCTGCTTACAATCCACAGTCTGAAAAAATCTTTTATGGTAATTTGGGAGCCCCAAAACTGATGATGAAGCTATCAATCGTTTTAGCCTGCAGAAAGCTGCTTCTGCCACTGGAGTCCAATGTAATATATCTTCTGCTGCCATAGGTGTTTTAAATATTAAATTAGCCAATGGAGCCGACTCCACCGCATAGTTTGGTATCCAACTTTGACAAAAATTAGTCGTTCCCAGGAAGGACATCATTTCCTTCTTGGTAGTTGGCTTGGGTGCTTGTAAAATTGCTGCCTTTCTATCTTCATCTAATGTTCTGCCCCCCTTGGATATCACATATCCCAGGTACTTGACCTGTGTTTTCCAAAGTTGCAATTTACGCTTGTTTACTTTATGTCCCTGTTCTGCTAAAAACCTCAATAATGCTATTGTATCTTTCCTACATTGCTGCTGGGTAGGGGCCGCAAGCAGGATGTCATCCACATAAAGTAGAACTTGACTGCCCCCTGGTGGAGTAAATCCCTCCAGGTTGCTAGCCATCTCCTGTGCGAATATTGTTGGACTTTCACAGTATCCCTATGGTAGTCGAGTATAGGTGTATCTGTTACCCTGAAATGTAAAAGCAAACCAATACTGACTATCTGGATGTATAGGTATTGAAAAGAAAGCGTTGCTTATATCTACCACGGTAAAATACTTCTGTTGTGGCTTTAAATCATTCAACAAGGTGTGCGGATCTGGCACCATAGGTGCCCTAGGTATTATTGCATCATTTACAGCTTGTAAATCCTGTACCATCTGCCATTCCCCTTTGCTTTCCTAACAGGAAATAGAGGGGTATTACATGGTGAATCCAAAGATTCTACCAGTATTCCTTTCTTTAATAATGCTGCTATTATAGGCTTAATTCCCTGTTCTGCATCTTTTTTCAAAGGGTATTGTTTCTTTTGTGGTCTAAACGCTGACTTTGGTGTGATAGTTACTGGACCTGCTGTCCGAATAAGCCCTACATCTGATTTTCCTGTTGACCAAAGAGTGCTTGGTATATCACACAAAGCTTTTTCTTCCTCTTCCAGTAGGAACATCAATCAGCTGTCCTCACTTTGTTGTAAGTGTACAGCTGGACGTGCTTGCGTTAACCAATTCAGTTTTTGCTTTTGTATTCCTTGTTCTGACAACTCTAAGTCAGTTTGCCTTTTCCATCTTGTCACTTTTTCACCTAGATCTACCCATCTGGCATTCTTATGTTTGGTTAAACTGACACGCGGTAGCCAGTTGGACTTATACAGTCCCGTGAATTCCTGGGGTAATGAACAACTCACCACACTATTACCCTCAGTATCCCAGTACAGGGTTCGTAATACTAACCTATTTGCAGGATTTCTAAACAATTTTTCCTCATATTCTTTATCAGGTCCTGGTGTACTACAATAGTACAGAGTACAATGTAACAAATGCTGTTGACCAATGTGAAGGGAGGGCACCTTACTGATGGCTACGTTTATCAGTTCTTCGGTTACTGCCCCTGGACCAGTCGTAACTAGGTCCTGGCTGTACCAATAGTAGGCTTTACCCTCCGATCGCATCACAAAAGTATCCATTTATTTTTGTGCCTCCATACCTTTTATGGTAGGAATTACTGCTATGCCAAAAAGCTGCATAAGGTCACTTTCCAGTAAATTCACTGGACATTTTGCAGAAAGTACTATCTTACTTCTCTGGGTCATACCTGAAACAGGGTCAGTTATTGCTATATCATGGGAAAGTGGTTCCCTGTATAGCTGTCCGTTTGCTGCTTTCACTAATATATAATCAGGTGATTCAGAGTGTTCCGGTAACTTTGAAGGATGTATCAAAGTCCGTGATGCCCCTGAATCACACAAAAATCTCACTTCCCTCCCCTCCACCAGAAGTGTAACTTCCGGTTTCGTGTCCGCCAAATAGAGCTCCAAGCTCAATAAGGCTAAATCTAAAACTTCACTTTCCTCATCATCTACTTGCACTTCCTCTATTCCTACTACTGTGTTTACATTTTCTCCCTGCCCATTACTCTCTCCTGATGACTGTTGAATGTTATGACTATCATATAGTCAATCCTCATCACTCCTATCCTTTCCTTCTGTAGTCGTTTTTTTATTCGATCTGCAGTCCCTTGCTAAATGTCCTTTCTTTCCGCACTTGAAGCACTCACCTTTTTTTTTCTTTCCTCAAAAACCTCTGAGACTTTGTCAGAGAGCTTACTGCTCTGAGCGTTTCTCCTCCCCTTTTTACCTGACTGCACTACAAAGACTTCTGCTCCGTCTTCAGCTGTGAAGACCTGCGTCTTCTTTTTCTTCTTACTGTTAAAGTGTCTTTCAGCATGCCTAGCATACTCCAGTAAGGCTTGTAGCCTACTCGTTCGATGATCTATCATATGCTTTGTAATAAAGCTACTGATAGGGGCAATGCAACCTTTTAAAAATGCATTTTTCAATTGTTGTTTATATGAGCTATCATTTTTCTGATTTTCGGGAATAGGCATACCACTATGGTTATTAAAACATTCTAATAATCTACCAAAGTACCCATCCACAGATTCATTATCCTGTTGTATGCACTGATTAATACAGGTCCAATCTGCTCTAGGTTTTCATTTTTCAGTAATTCGGTCCGTAAGACCCTTCAACCTAGTGTCTAACTCTGCATCACTATGTAGGAGGGGTTTGTTGCCACGCACTCCAGGTGCCACAAACCATGTGCCAGTCCGGGCCTATAATTTGTCTAATAACTTTCTCTACTTCTTCCCCATTTAAGTGGTAACTCAATCGCATACCTTGTAAATCTTGTATAAACTTTTTATGATTAATTTTCGGATGGGGAATCCCCTCTGTAGCCTTCCGGATATCTTCCGGTGTCCATGGTCTATATACTAAGAGGGTTGGGTCCTGGCCTTCCTGTCCTGCCTGAGGGTTCGGTACTTCAATTAATGGACAGATTTCCTCACTTTCTTCTAGTGAATCTCTCAATTGAGTATCCCTAAGTGTTTTACGTGTTCGGGATCTAGTCTCAATAGGTTCTCTTACAAATGGTTGTTTAAATGCCCCTGTTGCCTCAGGATAACGTGGGGGGGACCAGCCTGTCCTCCCGCTTCATATCCTGGGTAAAGTATCGGTGGTGGCAGAGGGGGAGGGGCCGTCGCTACTACTATATTATTATCTTCTTTATCTAAGAATAATGCTTTCGCATTTTTAACTTTTTGTTCCCTTCGGTTTACTTCCTCAATCCACCTGTGTGCTTGAGGAATACCCAACTGTCGCTGTTTTTTTGCCTGACCTTCTGCGTCAGATTTTAACTGTTTCAAAAGTTTCACTAACGAAATTTTGTCTAATTTACCATCAAATTCATATTTATTAACCCATTTTGCAAAATATCTCACATTATCTGCTCTCTGCAATTGCATATATTTCGCATCATCCGTCAAAGGCGGATCTCGCGATCTTTTAGTGCACTGATTTCCCATGTCTTAAAAATACTGTTACATAACCCTTCTTTTGTACCACATGGTATCTTCTTTCCTATATCCACAGTAGTGTCTAGAATGACTGTTTACTTTGCTTTGTTTTTTTCCCTGATCTATGACCCAACGTACAGTACTTCAATACGTTCTCGTCCTGCTATCACAAATCTCAATAACAGTACAGTGTAACCTGGTCCTTGATCTAAAACAAAGACAAAGAGGGAAACTCTCCTTACCTGAGCCTCCCGTTTATGACTGCACGTTTTCTTCTTGGGATCCAGTTTTCCGCTTTTCAGCCACAGATCAGAAAGTGGACAGCCTCTTTACACACAACAATTCAGTCGGAGGTCTTTTCACTCAAGAAGAACCATTTGTTTTGGCAGCTTCTCCTGCACAGATTTATTACCACCTGTGCACTCTGACCTGCAGCTTACCAAGGGAGTTCCGGTCCGAAGGACCAAAATGTCAAATAAATTGTTAAAATCAGACTGTAAAAATTATTAGGCTTTTCAAAATGACAGTCAATAACACAGGATGCTCAGGTTCAAACAATGTTTCTTTACTAATGTACATTAGGAGGCAAAAAACTATACAAAACAAGTATAGAGTTTTGACTGGCTCTATACAGGAAATACCTTCAATTATATACCATTTGCAATCAGCTTTTGCCCACCTTACTGACGTGGTCAGTCACAGGGCATTTACATCACTATAGTCCATAATACTTCATTCATAAGAAGATGCTTAGGTAATGTTTTAAAAACTTTCCCATGAGAATAACACAGCCTTGCGAGGCACCTGGTCAATTACAATGTCTTCCTGTAGATGTTACTTCTTCCAAGGTTCTTCGGATACAATGGCCAGTTCATCTCTTAATATGTTCCTTTGTCTCTCTGGTAGCAGCTGCACACTATCTCTGATAGTGTTCACAAGGCCATCCTTCTCGGTGGAAGGAAGGAAGAAAGATATACATGCATACATATTTATTTCTCTCTAACCCAGCAGATAATAACTGCTGAAAGACATAAGCTTGCTGAGCTGGCTACTGCCAGGGTCAGAGGTTAACCACACTGCAGCTAAATTTTAAGCAATTACATGCAAGATCATTTCTACTGCCATATTGTTAAATAGAATCAAATGCATTACATATTATACTGTTTCTAAACTTTGCACTATATATATGTTCAAGTACATATTCTTCTAACAGTTTATATATGTTTAAGTACATATTTTTCTAGCATTCTGTATATGTTTAAGTACATATTCTTCTAACATTCTATATATGTTTAAGTACATATGTTTCTAACATTCTATATATGTTTAAGTACATATTTTTCTAACAGAAAGACTGATGGGGTAAGGTAGTTTTAGGTTGCAGTGGGGGAGCATGGCAATTTAGCAGGGGTGGTATAGGGGCAGGGTGCACTTTGACATTGCTCAATGTCATTAAGAAATTTTGATTGGTGTATACAGAGAATTTACATTGTTCTTTCTTTTGTAGGTGGCAGTAGTTGGGGCCTGAAGAAAGTAGCATGAAGGTGAAGGAGTCGGCAGGGAGGTTGGTTTGCTTTTGACTATGCTGGTCGCAGAACAGGTCCTGGTTACCAGAGTAGTGCAATGCAGCCACAGAGTGGAGTTAACAGAGCAATGGTCAGTTGCTTGACAGAAGTGGAGTGAAAGGGAAGGTGTTTGGTTGGAGTGGATGTTCTGGTGTGGGACAAGGAGGTCACAGGTAATGCTATTTTCTTTGGGTTCATCAAGGCATATTTCAGTACTGGTATATTAGGGTTTTGGGTGTTGATGACAGGGATTCGATTTGGATTAGAAATGGGTACACCAAATAATGTTTGACTTAACCCCTCTTTTATGGGGGAGTAGTTGATTAGAAATTCTGGTAGGTGGGAGGGAGAACAGCCTGATCAGGAGCCTGGCCAGACTGTTTGGCAGAGAAGAGGTACAGGCTTGCCCTCTTCTGTTCCCCCTCTGGTGTGGAGATTTATTCCAAGGATTTGTGGAAAGGAAATGAGCAGCTGGAGGAAGTTTGCTGAATAGGTAAGCAAACAGAGGTAAGGATGCTGCTTATTTGGTTGGTAATTTGATGAATGGTTTATGAAGTGAGATGGGATGCTGCTTCATAAGTAAAGTAAGTGAGCAAAGGTATGGAAGCTGTTTACTGGACAGGATGAGCAGGTTCTTTGTCCTGATTAACATTACAAGGAGGTTTATAAGTAAAGTAAGCAAGCAAATATATGGATGCTGCTTACCGGGCAGGATGAGCAGGTACTCTGTCCTGATTAACATTACAAGGAGGTTTATAAGTAAAGTAAGCGAGCAAAGGTATGGACGCTGCTTACTGGGCAGGATGAGCAGGTACGCAGTCCTGATTAACATTACAAGGATGTTTATGCTGTGTTTAGAATCAACTATACTATGTCCAGTTGTAAATAATATTGGTAATCAAAGATATGGAAGTTTAATGAAGGTCGCCAAATGTCATTCGGTGTGTGTGTTTATTGAAGGTGACAGGGACAAATGAGGTTTGGCACAAACCAAGTTGTCCTGGGACATCTTCAGAAGGGTTAGGCTGATAAATTAATGAGAGTTAAGTGGGTGGAGGAGGGGAAATGTTTAAATGGAGGGAGGGATGATTGGGGGGAAATGAGATAAGGATTGGGAGGGGCTTGAGGGGTTTACACAAGTGTAGCTGGGTAAGTAATCACTGCTTGGCGTGAACTTGCTACCCTCCCTTTTTTGTTGGCGGTTTGGTGGGGATTTTGGTTATGGTAGTTGGGATAGGCAGAGAAGAGGGACAGGCTTGCCCTCTTCTGTTCCCCCTCCGGTGTGTGGAGGTTTATTCCAAGGATTTGTGGAAAGGGAATGAGCAGCTGGAGGAAGTTTGCTGAATAGTTAAGCAAATGGAGATAATGATGCTGCTTACTGGGTTGGTAATTTGGTCTATGAAGTGAGATGGGATGCTGCTTAATAAGTAAATTAAGCGAGCAAAGGTATGGATGCTGCTTACCGGGCAGGATGAGCAGGTACGCAGTCCTGATTAACATTACAAGGATGTTTATGCTGTGTTTAGAATCAACTATACTATGTCCAGTTGTAAATAATATTGGTAATCAAAGATATGGAAGTTTAATGAAGGTCGCCAAATGTCATTCGGTGTGTGTGTTTATTGAAGGGGACAGGGACAAATGAGGTTTGGCACAAACCAAGTTGTCCTGGGACATCTTCAGAAGGGTTAGGCTGATAAATTAATGAGAGTTAAGTGGGTGGAGGAGGGGAAATGTTTAAATGGAGGGAGGGATGATTGGGGGGAAATGAGATAAGGATTGGGAGGGGCTTGAGGGGTTTACACAAGTGTAGCTGGGTAAGTAATCACTGCTTGGCGTGAACTTGCTACCCTCCCTTTTTTTTGTTGGCGGTTTGGTGGGGATTTTGGTTATGGTAGTTGGGATAGGCAGAGAAGAGGGACAGGCTTGCCCTCTTCTGTTCCCCCTCCGGTGTGTGGAGGTTTATTCCAAGGATTTGTGGAAAGGGAATGAGCAGCTGGAGGAAGTTTGCTGAATAGTTAAGCAAATGGAGATAATGATGCTGCTTACTGGGTTGGTAATTTGGTCTATGAAGTGAGATGGGATGCTGCTTAATAAGTAAATTAAGCGAGCAAAGGTATGGATGCTGCTTACCGGGCAGGATGAGCAGGTATGCTGTCCTAATTAATATTATAAGGATGTTTATGCTGTGTTTAGAATCAACTATACTATGTCCAGTTGTAAATAAATTGGTAATCAAGGTTATGAAGTTTAATAAAGGTTGCCAAATGTCATTCGGTGTGATGTGTTTATTGAAGGGGACCAGGACAACTTGCTAATGTTTTTCTTGAAGTTGAAAATCCCATGCATCACATCCTGAATGGCTGAGCCCATAATGCCTCATTATCTAAATTAATGTACAGCCTACAGTGTTTCTATGCTGAATGCATAAGTAGGAATGTCTTACTTCCTAGAAAAATGAATTTTCAACTAGGTCTTGCAGATGGATTACCTTACTTTGACAAATAACACATATGATAATGTAATAATGAAACCAAAATATACACAAGAAGACAGTCCTCTAAGAAAGCAAGCTATTTTCCGAGATTCAGAGTGGTGCTGTGTGCAGGATAAATCGGGTACAGCACTGCACATCATTGCAGCTGCTAATCCTGCAGCAAAGCATAGAAAGGCACTGACAGAATGCCATTTATCCCTTGAGTATGTCTGTATCAGTAATCAGCTACACAACATTTCCTAACCACACCCCTCCTTTTAATTCCCCTCAGCAATACATGGCATATTCTCTCTCTCTGTAAAATAATATTACCTCAGGTAATAATTCATCTCAGCCTTTTTACTTACTACATGTACCACCTCTTCTACTTGCACCCTTCTCACCTTGCATCATCACCTAGTCAATATTGCATCTGCCTTATGGCCCTTGGATTCCAATTCACTTCTGAATTCTGATGTCTGTCTCAAAGAAGTTTTTATGTTTTCACTGTATCTTTGAGTTTTTCTCCTTATGCTGAATTTCTACTGCTTCTTAAGGCATAACTTCTCTCTCTTGCTGAATCTGTCTGTTTGTCTATCTATATATGATTATATAATGAATGGTTAACATATTACTTGACTGGAACACAAAGCTTCCACCAAAACATATTGACCATACACTTTACAAAAACAAAAAACATTGACACTCAGTGCATCAAAAAAGGAAACAAATTTCTTATTCTGATGCACTGCCTCTAACCGCACTGCGTTCAGCTCAAATTGTGGTAGTGTTCTGGGAAGGGTTTTTAAGTTAAGCTGCACATTAGAATTAGGGGCTGGGTTAGGGTAAGGGTTAATATACAATACTAAGGTTGACAGGGACGACTGTTATTTTTTTTCACAGTAATAAATGGCAAATTTCTACTTGACATTTTCCCCACTGTACTATAACCTCTGAGTTGGTATGTATAGTTAGGGGGTGGTGCAGCCCCCAGCTGGGTGAGTTTTAAATACTGCAGTGTATGAGATGGGGAAATGTTGGCCAACTATTTCCTTTCCCCATCTCACACTTTCACTGAAATGAATGTTCACTGAATGGACATTCAGTGATTTAATTTTGATGACCGGATTTTCGATGAAAAACGTTTGATTAACCATAGACCTAATATATTTTGAAGACTAAAAGTTTACCAGCACCATCTGATGTTTCTGCCACTCTGGGCATGCATTCCATATTTGAGATCACTCAAAAGATGTATAGGGTTACAATCCTGGCACAGCCATTGAGAAATCTTCATCTAGTCTCAGTGTAGCTAGGAATAAGAGTGCTCTTATTAAGAGCAGTCAGATTTACCAACATTACGTCCATTCTCTAACAGTGGCATTTCTCAATTAATTTAGAATTCCCAATATTATTCTAGCATGTCCAAAGGTCAGTTGTCAGTCTCCACTCCTGTCCAGCTGGTGAATCTGGGAATCTTGAGTCAATGTTACAACTGCCTCATGTACACAGACAACCCTCTCCTCCTCCCAACAAATTCCAACACGTGAGAGATGTAACCATATAGCCAAACTGGAGGCTAAGCTCTCTCAACTCAGTACTGGCATAACCAGTCAGGAGGAGAAGGAAACCACACTCACTACAATTCCAGTCTCACATAGACCTAACACGACAGCAAACCAAACACATAATCACACAAAAACATACTCGGAGGCTCTAAATAAAGATCTGCCGAAGCAGCAGAGACCTCCAAAGCAGACACCCAAGCAGCCGCTACCCCAAAACAAAACACGTGCAACACATATCTCACAAAGCCAGTGTGCCAAACAGTCACTTCCCTTAAGACTAAACAACACACCTGATACACTTGTAATAGGTGATTCTATCGTCAGGCACTCTGATGTCCCGCTCACCAGGCTGAACAAGGAGAGGGTCACGGTGAGCAGCCTGTCAGGCGCTAGGATCCGCCACATAACACAAGCACTCAGGTCACTCCAAGGCAAGTACAAATATGATTCAGTCATTGTCCATGCTGGTGTGAATGACCTGAGACATACCTCCCTGGACTACATGAAAAGAGACATAAAGGAGCTCTCTGAGCATGTAGCCCAGGCCGGTATGACCCTGACCTTGAGTAGCATCTTACCCTCACCAAGAATGATGCCACAATATGAAAACAAGATGATCAATTTCAACAATTGGCTTAAGTACTGGTGTCATTCAAAGGGGATCCAATGCCTGTCAGCTTGGGACGATATGCTCGACAAGCCACAATGCTTTGCTAGGGACGGCTTGCACCTGTCACCCCTGGGCTTTCGGATATTGGCAAAGGCTCTTGCTACCCCCATAGTGCCTTTTTAGGCAAGGCTCAAAAGACAAACCCACCTCCATAGGTATCACAAGGGATAAGAAACTAAGAGTAATGCTACTCAATGCCAGAAGTCTAAACCTCAAGATGCATGCACTCGAAACTCTCCTTAGCATGGAGAACATCGATATCTGTGCAGTAACAGAAACCTGGTTCAGGTCTCCTGAGAGCACCCCAGCACTACCAGGTTATACCTCATACCATGCTTTTCGGCCCCAAAACTTGGACCGAACCACAAAAGGAGGGGGAGTATCGATATTCATCAAAGGTACCCACACCTCCAGGTTGGTGGCAAAGCACAAAGCATCAGAGACTATCCATGTGCAACTAACAGTGGGTAAAACTGCCTTCCAGTTTATAGCCTGCTACAGACCACCCTCCCAAACCCAGGAACCCCACTCGGCCTTCCTGAGAACAGTGGAAAATATGAAGGTCTCTCCAAACACCATTATATTGGGCGACTTCAACTACCCAAACATAGACTGGGAGCATTACTCTAGCTCCAACACCTTACCCAAAGTTTCCTAGAATTTATCAACTGAAATGCTATGGAACAACTTGTTACCACTCCCACAAGAGGGGAAAACATACTAGACCTGATCATCACCAACATGGGGACTCTTATGCTCCAGACCAGAAGTGTATCCCTCACTGGTAGGATCAGACCATAAACTAATCTCACTGGATATTCACATCCTGACCCCACCCCCTGCCCAGAACACCACAGTGAAAAACTTCTCTAAAGCAAATTTCACACTCCTCAAAACTGAGGTGGAATCTTTCAAAGCCCCCGCGCCTGTGGAAAATATGGCCCAGACCGCAGAATCCTTTATAAACGCATTCTATGAACACCTTCAGGAATGCATGGATCATGCGATCCCAAATAAAACCAAGACCCAATCCTCCAAAGGCAGACATCCTGTCTGTTGGACCCCAGCCATAAACAAACTATACAATAGAAGGAGGAAGCTACTAAATGTTAGAGCAAAATCCCAAAAAGGGAAGGCATCACTGATCAGTATTAGCAAAAAACTATGGGCACACAAAATTGTCTAAGGCCAGCTTCGAGAGAAAAATTGCATAGGACACTAAGGATAATCACAAGTCTTTCTTTAGTTATGTTAGGAACCTGGGTGGTAATTCCCAGATATGCTCAGAATTAGTCCAAAATGACAAAAAATACACCGAACCCACAGACATTGCCAACATCCTAGCTGACAGGTTCAGCGCAAACTCCCCACCAAAAGGCCAAATATCTATCCCAGCAGGGTGCTGCCCCCCTGACATCTCAGATGCTCAGGTAAGAGCCGCCCTCTCCAAAGCAAAAAACACAGCATCAATGGGACCAGATGGTGTCCCGGGCTGCATCCTACATGAACTCCAATAAGAGCTGAACCCAAATATAAAACTACTGTTCAATCTCAGCCTTACTACAGGATATGTGCCCAAAGAGTGGTGTACAGCAACAGTGGTACCTCTTCATAAAGGTGGTGCCTCAACGGATCCTGGAAAGTATCGCCCCATAAGCCTGACTAGCTTGGTCTGCAAAGCTATGGAAAGGATCATCATGGACCTCATAAATAAGAATATTGGGGACCTACAAACACTGGATCCTACCCAGTTCGGCTTTATTAAGGGCAGATCATGCCTCTTAAACCTGGTTGATTTCTTTGAAACAGTCACCAAGGCCATTGACGAGGGGAAGGTGGTCCACACAGCCTACCTGGACCTTGCAAAAGCCTTCGATACAATACCCACTGGCATTATAGATAAGCTCACCAGCTTAAATATAAACCCCTATGTCACTAGATGGATTGCAAACTGGCTCAAGGACAGAACCCACATGATTAGAATTGCTGGAACCATGTCAGACTCCAAATCAGTTACAAGTGATGTCCCACAAGGCTCAGTCCTGGGACCTCTCTTGTTCGGTATATATTTCTCGGAGGTACAGGCCAACATGGAAGGACTGTGGCTGACAAAGTTCACAGATGACTGCAAACTGGGCGCCATAATCGACTCTCCAGCCGACACAAGCATCCTCCAAAAGGGCCTCATAGAAAGACAACTGGTGCCAGAGCCATGGCCTCAAGCTAAATGCCAAAAAGTGTATAGTCATCCCCTTTGGCAAAAACAAAGTGCCCACAAATTACCACATAGGTGGTAATCCATTAAGTACAGAAGAAGTAATTAGGGACCTGGGGACCCAAGTTAATAGCAATCTCTCATTTGACAACCATGTGGCCAAAGTGGTTAGAAAAACATTTTATATAGCCCACCTAATCATGAAGGGATTCACATCTAGATCAGGGAGGTCATCGTGCCTCTTTACTCATCCCTCATCAAGCCCATAATTGAGTACAATGCCCTTTGGGATGTACCTTACCAGACACCTGCAGCAACTGGAAAGACCCCAAAAGTACCTCACCAAGAGGATCAAAGGGCTCAAACAGATGCCATATGCTGCCCGGTTAAAGAAACTCCAGCTCTACTCAGTGGCATACCGCCTGTTCAGAGGCGATCTGTGCCTGACGTATAAAGCCATGTCCAACCTGGAATTAATGGACATGCTGCACCTCAGAAAATCCAAATCCCATCGAGCTACGTGTTCGAGAGACTTGAACCTCAGCACTGAAATAAATAGGACATGCTGGAGGGACAGATTCATAACCCAGAGCCTCCCTTCACTCTGGAATAAAATCCCAGTCCAGGTTAGGCAGAGTCCCTCATTGACTCTCTTCAAGAGAAATCTTGATGAGTGGATGGGAGATCGTAGGTTTACCCCAGGTATCACTTCTGTGTCACTGTTAGACAGAGGCACAGTATACTAACCTCGAAAAAGGGCATAGCAAAATAAATTTAAAATGGGTGGCGAAAGCCACACACATTCTGGCTAGGCTTATAAATGCCCTAGGGCAGATAGCCTAGTATGAACCTATGAACCTTGATATATGTTTGACTGGGTTTATACTCTATTGTAAATCAAAGTGCACATTTTCTTTCGGACAAATGTTCAGGTCATCAGATTGAGAAAGCAAAGTGCATGGAAAACATCTTATTATTTATCCCACTCTTCTGCCAGATAATGCATTTTTCCAAATCACTTCCCCTTCTTTCTTGATATTAAAGAAAAGATCACAAACATTGGCTATCTTATCTAACTACTGCAAGCTCCTGCAGAATGGATTCTATGTCCATCGTGATTGAATCAAGTTAGCCAGTACTCATATGTAGTTTCCCAACTATACTGAAATTTATAAAGAGTGCACTACTGTTACTTCTATTTATTCAACACTAATCTTTATCCTGGAAACTGATGATTTCTCTGAAAGCACGCTTTCTTCCATCACAGAAGTCTAATAAATCCAAAGCCCTGGAAAGAAATAACAAATTAGACAAACAAAAGCACTCAAGGAGTTGTCTTTTCCCACAAATTGAAGCAGACTATGCATTAGGCTCTCCAGGAACAGATCATAAGCAAGCTCTATTCTTGATCGTTTAAAAACTCACACTAGTGTGTTCATGCTTTCTATGCTTCTTCAGGTGTAACAAGCAGTAATAAATGATTAAAACACTTCAGCCTTTAATACAATACACATCAAACCACAAGCCACAAAGCATCCTATAAATAGTCAATTCCTCTATCTTTAAGAGTTGCTGCAATACTTAAGTTACTATTTAAACCTGACTTTTTATAGCATTTAACTTAACGATCTACCTCATCTCCACACATCCAGCGACAGCGATATCACCTCCTCTGTTACTTTGAAATACTTTCTCAAAGTGATTGTCAGTGTCCTCTAAAATATGTTTCTGTCAAAGGAAAAATATACTTTAAAAATGATTAATACACGGTAGGTTCAGGTTAAGGCACTTTAATCTTGCAGCAAGGAGACAAAAAACCGTGCTAATAGAGTTTGTCTAACTAGAATCAGGAAATGCAGGTATTTTTATACATTTTCTAATAAGACATTGCCTACCAAGCTGACGTAGTGAATCACAAGTTTTGTCATCATCATTTTGTACTGATTGGTTTTACAATATTCTGCTGGTACTATCAATTTTTGTGAGAAACTTCCTAAGAGGGACTTGAACCTCAGCACAGAAATAAATAGAACTTGCTGGAGGGACAGGTTCATAACCCAGAGGCTCCCTTCACTCTGGAATAGAATTCCAGTTCATGTGAGGCAGAGCACCTCACTGAATCTCTTCAAGAAGAATCTCGATAAGTGGATGGGGGATCGTAGGTTTGTCCTAGGGATTACTCCCGTGTCACTATTAGACAGAGGCACAGTAAACTAAACCTTAAAAAGGGCACAGTATACTCAAATCAAGGGGTGGCGTAAGCCATACAGAATCGGGCTAGGTTTATAATTGCCCCAGGGCAGATAGCCTAGTATGAACCTATGAACCTATAAGAAAAACAACGTGGCCTTGGCTACCACCGGTTAGATATATGCAATGTTACCATTCAAGGTACTATGGCTAATTCAAGCACAAAGCAAGTATAGATTGCAGTTCATTTCTCTAACAGTCCTTTTGTCTATGTTATCTCTAACTTCTGCAGCTGTGCATGTTCTCATACTTCGAACAGAGCTGATTGTTTAAAATCATTACATTACAGAATATAGCATTGTTCATTCATTTCTTCCTGACCTAGCAGATAATCACCTGCTTCTCAAATACATTTCCAAAAGGCATAAACATGAATATTGCTGTGCTAGCAATTACTAGGTCAGAGGGCATCTTGCAAGTATCAGAAAGCACACTGCAGTTTCAAAAAGCATCTTTTCAGTCTCATATGAAACTCAACTGTATATAAAACAGTGCATATAAAATAGAATGAAAAACGTGTTAACTTATTTAGTTTCTAATTAGCATTAAGCATACACACATTAATACATATTTTTCTGACATTTCCCCCCGTTAATACTTTTTAATTCTATTTTAAGAAGAATAAACAGTTTGCTTCTTCTCCTAACCTCTTCCATTCAGGATTTGCAGTTAAGAGAGTCATTCAGTTTAAACTTATGAAAGTGTTTCACATTCTAACAATTCTTCAATTTCAGTACTTTGATACAAAGTCTCAGAAACTGATATATCTATAAATTCTTTGATTAAATTTTTCATGCAGGGAATACCACAACAAATGCATGCTCCTAATAGGAGTAATCCCACACAAATGGCAATTAGGATGTTCATTAGGATGGAACCCCACCCCCCAAACAAATTCTGGAAAAAGTCCATCAGAGGGTTTGGGCCTGGTTTGGTCATAGCCAACACTTGCTGTATCACCTCAAGGTGGTTGTTTATCTCATGTTGATGATCAGGTATATACACACAGCAGTCTTCTTTGATTAAAGTGCACGTACCACCTCTCGCCACTAGGGTGAAGTCAAGAGCCATTCGGTTCTGGAGCACTACAGTTCTCATAGCATTCAGTTCATCAGTTATCAATTCAAGAGCAGAAAAAGTTGCATTACTCATTACTTTGAGAAGTTTCGACAGTTTTTGCAGCTCCCAAATTGATTTCACTATGCCATATGCAGGTAATATGCCTGCCCACGATATGACAGCATCACTCAAGTCCATGTGCGTCAACTTGGTACCCACGGTATGATGGTCTTTCCAGCCCGCCTCGATCTGTCCCACTGGATTTTCAGGCTTCCTGACAGCTTTCTTGGCTACATCTCGGGTATTTTGAATATTTCCCTGGGGCAAAACTGCAGTGTGTCGTATGGCCGGGACCAGGTACCCCAAAAAACAACTGCCGGACCAATTCTCAGGTAACCATTTATATGCTTTCTTACCACACACAAAATAACAATCCTCTACCTTAGTAGTTACTTTGCTACGAAATGGCTGCCCTGCATGAAACATTTTCCTATCTATTACAGATAGTTGTTTAAAAAGTACAGGATTACGTTGCACTTAATCAACAGTCTTATGCATGGACTCAAGAAATGAGTCATAATTTGAAATACAAACTGTACCCATTTTGTTTGCTTTGGTGTAACATTTGTAATGTACAGTCATATTGCACCTGCTTCAACTCGCTTGAATTGTGTCATTCTTATAAAAACATACAATTCCCTTTTGTGTCACAGGCAAATACAGTGCTACCTTATCATATGCTTTGATAGCTACGGTGTCATAAACCAAATTTTCCCAGGTCTCATTGACCCCTAGGGGGACTGCAGTCATTAATAACCCCCTGTATGCTGTTGGTATGACTGTGCAAATACAGCAATTCGAAATATTAAACGTCTCAGCATACACACATGTAATTGCCTGATAAGTGTTAAAGTTTGGGTGCCAGTCTATGGTCGGCTCAGCACGTTTAATCAGTTCTACTTTTGTGGCCGGGAAAAGGAAAGGCCACAACAAAAAGATTAATGTTATCAGTATAGCTATCAGAATAATTATGCAAGTTTTCTGAGGTTGTTCTGCACTTCTGTTTGCTCTATACCTGGTCATTTTGTTCTTGTTGTACAACAGTAACAAGGTTTTTGTCCAGTTCAAAGTTCTTAACCAGTTTACAGTGTGTCAAATGAATCCAGGATGCTCGATCCGCAATCTTGACTGTGGTGGGTATCGACAGTAGTACCTGGTATGGCCCTTCCCACTTCGGAGAACTCCAGTTTTTTTTCTTCACCACCTTCACCCAGACCCATGCGCCTGGGCCTACTGCTGCTTCCAATGGTCTGGTTTGCTCGTTATCTGAAACAGAATTTAACTGCAAAAGTTTGTTATTCAAAAATCGCCTCATATACTCTGCAAGTGAACTGTCAGCCTCCTGCTCTGCAGGCATGAGAGGTTTCCATTGAGGTGTATAATATGCCCTCCCAAACAGTACTTCAAATGGAGTCAACCCTTTTGCATTTGGAACAGCTCTCATGCTTAACAGTGCCAGAGGTAAACAGTGCACCCAGTTCTTTTTTGTCTCACTAATCAATTTTCCAAGTTTGTTTTGCAAAACCCCATTATGCCTCTCTACTAATCCTGCAGATTGAGGGTGGTATGCACAATGATTTTTCAGAGAAATCCCGAAATAACGGCTAAGTTGTTGTATAGTTTGATTTACAAAGTGTGTGCCATTGTTACTATAAATCTTTTCCGGTATGCCAAATCTAGGAATAATTTCTTTAACAAGGACTTTTGCAACAGTAGCTGCATCCGGATTTTTAGTTGGAAAAGCTTCCACCCATTTGGAAAACATATCTATAATGACAAGGCAGTACTTCTTATTTTTGCATTTGTTCAGCTATATAAAATCCATACAAATAGTATGGAACGGATACGGTGGTATAGGGAAACTCCCTTGCTTAGGTTTCAATGCCCCTTGTTCATGATGCTTGTTACAAACATGGCATGCTGCACAAAAATTTTTTGTGTAGTTTGTAAATCCATACGTCGTAAACACTTGATTCACTAACTGTACCATCCCCCTGTTGAGACATGGCACTGCCCATGGCTCAACAAAGCTGCATATCTAAACAAGTTAGATGGTAAAATCGGTTTCTTCTCTTTGGAGATGTACAGTCCCTTCTCAAGGATTGCTCCTCGTTTTATCCACTTCTGTTTTTCTACATTTGTAGTAAGTGTCTGCATTGTTTTTAACATTTCTAGGTCTAAGATCTTGGATGGTTGTAATTCCTCACTCAAAAGAAATACTTCTGAAGCTGAAGCTGCTTGTTTTGCAGCTGTAACAGCCCTCGCATTACCTTTTGAAATCCTATCCTGTTGCTTGGTATGAGCTACGCATTTGCAAATAGCTACTTTCTGAGGTAACTGAATAGAGTCTAATAAGTCTAAAATTGCGCATGGTTAATTGGTTTACCAGTAGATGTTATCATTCCTCTATTTTTCCACTGCTGTGCAAAAACATGTACAGTAGAAAAGGCATACTGACTGTCAGTAAAAATGTTCATTCTCTTACCTTTTGCCAAGGTACATGCCCTTCTCAAGGCAATCAATTCTGCTGCTTGTGCAGATAAGTTGTGTGGTAAAGACTTTGCTTCTAAAATCTCGGCATCAGAAACGACTGCATACCCCACTAGATTCTGTCCTGTAGAACCCCTCCTACACGAGCCATCCACATAGTATGTCACCTCAGATTCATCCAAGGGAACATCTGTGAGATCTTTTCTAGGTAGTGTATTTTGTTCAATCTCCTGCAGGCAGCAGTGTGGTTTGCCATCTGCAGGGGTTGGAAGCAAGGTTGACGGATTCAAAGTTGTACATCATTCAATTGTCATATGAGGTTGGCTCGACAGTATAGTCATACAGGAAAGATGTCTAGCAGGAGAAAGATATGCTACTTTTTCTTGCAGTAAAATAATCGCGACTGCATGAGGCACTCTCAATGTGAGAGGGTGGAACAATACTACTGAGGCTGAAGCCTGCACTGCCATTGCAGCTGTGACTACTGCTTGTACACAGTGGGGCAAGGATCGCGCCACTGGGTCTAGCTGTGATGAATAGTAAGCTATGGGGCATTGTTTGTCCCCATGCTGTTGTGTTAACACTGATGTCTTATAACTTTGCTTACAATCTACAGTTTGGAAAAATCGTTTATGATAGTTTGGTAATCCTAAAGCTAAGGAAGAAGCTATCAGTTGTTTCAGTTTGCAGAAAGCTAATTCTGCTTCTGGTGTCCACTGTCATAAATCTTGTGCTGCCATTGGCTTTTTGAATATCAAGTTAGTCAGCGGAGCAGATTCCAAAGCATAGTTTGGAATCCAACTCCGACAAAAGTTAGTAGTACCCAGGAAGGACATCATTTCCTTCTTGGTAGTTGGTTTAGGTGCTTGTAATATTGCTGTTTTTCTGTCTTCATCTAATATTCTGCCTTCTTTAGATATGACATATCCCAGGCATTTGACCTGTTTTTTTCCAAAGTTGCAGTTTGTTTTTGTTTACCTTGTGTCCTTGAGTGGCTAAAAATTGTAATAATGCTATGGTACCCTCTCTGCATTCTTGCTGGGTGGGGGCTGCCAGCAGAATGTCATCTACATAAAGTAAAATCTGACTGCCTTTCGGTGGGATAAATCCCGCCAGGTTACTTGCCATTTCTTGTGCGAATATTGTTGGACTTTCACAATATCCCTGTGTTAGTCTTGTATATGTATATCATTTCCCCTGAAATGTAAATGCAAACCAATGTTGGCTGTCAGGGTGTATTGGTATTGAGAAAAATGCATTGCTAATATCTACCACAGAAAAATACTTTTGTTGAGGTTTTAAATCATTCAATAAAGTGTGTGGATCTGGCACCGTAGGTGCCCTGGGTATAACTGCGTCATTTACAGCTTGTAAATCTTGGACCATACGCCGTTCTCCGTTTGCTTTCCTAACAGGAAATAAGGGTGTATTACATGGTGAATCAGGAGATTCTATTAAGACTCCTTCCTTAAGTAAGGCTGCTATTATAGGTTTGATTCCTATTTCTGCATCCTTTCTTAAGGGATACTGTCTCTGTTGAGGTCTAAATGCTGATTTTGGCATGATAATAACTGGTCCTGCTGTACGGATAAGTCCTACATCTGATTTTCCTGTTGACCACAGAGTCTCTGGTATGTCTTGTAAGGCTTTTTCCTCTTCCTCCAATAAGAGTGCTAATCAGCTATCCTCACTTGCCTGTGTGTGTACAGCTGGGTGTGCCTGTGTTATCCAATTTAATTTCTGCTTTTGTACTCCCTGTTCGGAAAGTTCTAACTCTGTCTGCTTTTTCCACCTTGTGACTTTTTCTCCTAGGTCTGCCCACTTCAAATTTCTATCTTTAGTTAAACTCACATGTGGTAATCGATTAGATTTGTAAAGTTCTAGAAATTCCTGGGACAATGAACAGCTTACTGCACTGATTCCTTCTGTGTCCCAGTACAAGTTTCGTAATACTAATCTGTTAGCAATGTTTTTAAACAGTTCTTGCTCATATTCTTTATCAGGTCCTGGTCTGTTACAGTAATATAGAGTACAATGCAACAAATGCTGTTTATCAGTGTCAAGGGAGGGGGATTTACCGATGGCTACGTTCATCAGTTCCTCGGTTACTGCCCCTGGACCAGTCGTAACTAAGTCCTGGCTGTACCAATAAAATGTTTCACCCTCCGGTCGCACTACAAAAGTATCCATCTGTTGCTGTGCCTCCATACCCTGCATAGTTGGAACTACGGCTATGCCAAATATCTGCATTAGGTCTCTGCCCAAGAGATTCACTGGAAATTTTGCAGAAACAACAGTTTTGCTTTTCTGGGTCATCCCCGAAACTGGGTCAGTTATCGCTATGTTGTGGGAAAGTGGCTCCCGATACAGCTGTCCATTAGCTGCTTTCACTAATATGTAGTCAAGTGATTCTGAATTTTCTGGTAGTTTGGAAGGATGTATCAGTTTCCGTGAAGCCCCTGAGTCACACAGGAATTTGACTTCCCTCCCCTCTACCAGAAGTGTAACTTCCGGTTTTGTGTCTGCTAAGTAGAGTTCTAGGCTCAATAATGCTAAGTCCAAAATTTCATTTTCTTCATTATCTATGAATTTAAGTACATCCTCTATTTCTTCTGTCACATCCTCTACCCCTTCTATCACATTTGCATTTGTCTTTTCTTGTTTATTCCTATCCAGTGATTCTTGACTATCATATAGTCATTCCTCACCCTCCTTATCTTCTGTGGTTACCTTCTTATTTTGCCTGCAATCCCTTGCTAAATGTCCCTTTTTCCCACATTTGAAACATTCACCCCTTTTCTTTCTCTCTTCATAGTCTTCTGATCGTTTATTAGATTGTTTGTTTTCCTGGGTATTTTTCTTACCCTTCTTCCCAGTTTGTACTACAAAGACTTCTGATCTGTCTTCTACTGCAAATACTTGAGCTTTCTTTTTCTTTTTGCTATTAAAATGCGTTTCTGCATGTCTTGCATATTCAAGTAATGACTGTAATCTACTCGTACGATGATCTACCATGTGCTTTGTAATAAAGCTGCTAATGGGTGCAATACTGCCTTTTAAAAATGCATTCTTTAACTGTTGTTCATACAGGGAATCATGTGTTTGGTCTTCAGGTACCTGCATTCCACAATGGTTATTAAAACATTCTAATAATCTGGCATAATATCTATCAACAGTTTCAACTTCTTGTTGTATGCACTGATTAATGCAAGTCCAATCAGCCCTAGGCTTCCATTTCTCAGAGATTCGGTCTGTCAGACCTTTCACTCTGTTGTCCAGTTCTGCGTTACTATGTGGGAGTGGTCTAAGCTCTGCATCACGGGGTTTCCAGTTGCCACTGATTATGTGCCAGTCTGGACGTACAATTTGTCTAACTACTTTCTCTACTTCCTCTCCATTCAAATGGTAACTTAACCTCATGCCCTGTAAGTCTTCTAAGTATTTTCTAAAATTAACTTTTGGATGGGGAATTCCCTCTGTGGCTTTCCAGATGTCTTCCGGTGTCCACGGTCTATATACTAGAAGAGTTGGATCCTGTCCTGCCTGTGGATTTTGTACTTCTATGAGTGGACATATCTCTTCTTCACTCATAGCTAGTGAATTTTTATTCATTTCATACAATTCAATATCCCCTCTTAAGTTGCGTGTTCGAGACCTAGTCTCGATAGGATCTCTAACAAACGGTTTTGGTTTTGCAGGAACAGCTGGGTATAGGAGGTGGATCAGCTTGTCCACTCACTTCATATTCTGGTAAGGGAAGCGGAGGGGGGTAGGGGCTGTCGCTATTACCAAGTTATTGTTTTCTTTGTCTAAGAACATTGTTTTTGAATTTTTAATATTTTGTTCCCTGCGATTTGCTTCCTCAAGCCACCTGTGTGCCTGAGGGACTCCTAATTGTCGCTGCTTTTTTAGCGGACCTTTCACATCTGTTTTAAGTTGTCTAACAAGTTTAATAAGTGAAGTTTTATCTAAATTACCATCAAATTTGTATTTAACAATCCATTTTGTATAATACTTAACATTATCGGCATGCTGTAATTGCATATATTTCGCGTCTTCGGTTAAGGGCAGGTCTTGGGAACTTTTCATGCACTGATTTCCCATGTTGCCTTAGCTAAGTTAGAAATTGTTACATAACCCTTTTTATCACGTGGTACCACGATTTTACACCTTTTCACAGTTTATCTAGAATAACTGCCTACCTATTCTGTTTCCCTGATCTATGACAAGACAGCAATCTTTTTGTCCCTGATCTGCACATCCAAATCTCCCTGACAAAACAATACTGTAACAAGTCCCTAATCTAAAACAGAAATAAGGTAAATTCCTCCTTACCTGACCCTCCGTGTGTTGATCCACCGGAACGTTGACTCGTCCTCCAATCCCAGATCAGAAACAGTGGCTGGCCTCTTTCGAACAACAATACAGTCGGAGGTCTTTCAAAACAGAAGAGCTGATGTGGCCACTTCTCCATACGGGTACATGCCACTGGGCCCAATTCTGACCTGAGCCTAGAGTGAGAGATACTTTCCGGTCCGAAGGACCAAACTGTCAAAGGAAAAATATACTTTAAAAATGATCAATACATGGTAGGTTCAGGTTAAGACACTTTAATCTTACAGCAAGGAGACAAAAACGTGCTAATACAGAGTTTGTCTAACTAGAATCAGGAAATGCAGGTATTTTTATACATTTTCTAATAAGACATCGCCTACCAAGCTGACGTAGTTAATCACAAGTTTTGTCATCATCATTTTGTAGTGATTGTTTTTACAATATTCTGCTGGTACTATCAGTTTTTGTGAATGTGGCCTTGGCTACCACCGGTTAGATATATGCAATGTTACCATTCAAGGTACTATGGCTAATTCGAGCACAAAGCAAGTATAGATTGCAGTTCATTTCTCTAACAGTCCTTTTGTCTATGTTATCTCTAACTTCTGCAGCTGTGCATGCTCTCATACTTCGAACAGAGCTGATTGTTTAAAATCATTACATTACAGAATATAGCATTGTTCATTCATTTCTTCCTGACCTAGCAGATAATCACCTGCTTCTCAAATACATTTCCAAAAGGCATAAACATGAATATTGCTGTGCTAGCAATTACTGGGTCGGAGGGCATCTTGCAAGTTTCAGAAAGCACACTGCAGTTTCAAAAAGCATCTTTTCAGTCTCATATGAAACTCAACTGTATGTAAAACAGTGCATATAAAAATAGAATGAAAAACGTGTTAACTTATTTAGTTTCTAATTAGCATTAAGCATACACACATTAATACATATTTTTCTGACAGTTTCACTAAGCATTCTGTAAATCACCTTTTTTAATGTCATTCAAATGATCACCAATACTTTCTTTTAACTGCCTATTCATTTTCCCCACATAAAAGCAGTTACATTTCTGGCACTTTGCTATGTATACTAAATCAACAGTATGTCAGGTTGCATTTGACTTACACTCGTAAATAAAACCTGTCACTGGATGTTTAAAAATGTCATTTCTCATTTTTTATGAACAATGGTTACAACCTTAACAGTGACTGGCACCTTTGCTTTTAATAATATTGAACCTATCTTCATTTATGTAGTGTCTTGTAACATAACTTATTCTTCATAGAGTTTTTATTTTTAAAAATAAAATAAAGGGTTGTAGTAATTAGCCCCTTGAAAACATCCTCTGTAGCCAAAATATGCAATTGTTTGAATATATTACAAATGCCTGCTGAATCACTTGTATAATTCATGGGAACTGAACAAGAGCATCTAATAATTTCTTTATTTAATTTCCCTGTGTTTCACTAAAAAAGGCTGCTCTATAAGCTATCATTCATTTACTAAAGCTACTGTTTTAATAAAGTTATCTGAACTATAGACGTGATTGGTGGATTCTAACCTCATATTATCAACATTAAGAAAATCACTAGTCCTGCTTGTAAGCCGCAATGTGCACATCAATTGACCTTTCATGATATTTTAATAAAAATATTTGGGGTACATATAGCTATAAAAATATTTATTATTTCTTGCATATTTTCTATGGACATTAATATAAAGCCCTAAAGTTGAATCTAAAGAAACAGTTACATTCAATAAATTAATAACTCCCTTGGAATATATCAATAAAAATTGCAGAAACTTTGTTGCACTATGCAGATATTCCATAGATGTAGAAAGCTGTTGATCATTCATTCAAATTTATCTGAACTATAGACTTGATTGGTGAATTCTAACTTCATACTATCAACAACATTAAGAAAATCACTAGTCCTGCTTGTAAGCCGCAATGTGTGCATCAATTGACCTTTCATGATATTTTAATAAAAAATATTTGGGGTACATACTATAGCTATAAAAATATTTATTATTTCTTGCATATTTGCTATGGACATTAATATAAAGTCCTAAAGTTGAATCTAAAGAAATTGTTAATAACTTCCTTGGAATATATCAATAAAAATTGCAGAAACTCTGTTGCACTATGCAGATATTCCACAAATAAAGAAAACTGTCGTTCATTCATTCTGCAAATAAGAAATATATCATTCACAATGCATGCAAAGAAATAAATATTATCTACAAAGCAGTGTGATCCTAAAATTACTTCATTTTCCCCTTGTAGTCATAATTAAATTAGCATAACTGTTGGCACATAAGGTGCCCATTACTACACCATTAGTTTGTACATAAATCCAATATGGAAAAATAAAAATACTATTTTCTAAAATCAGCTCAACCAATAAACTTATCAACTACTGAATTAATTCATTCTGGATGTCTGTGTAGATAAACATTTTTTATGACTATGATTTATCCCATGTGTATACGGTATAACCGTAAACAGAGATGTCACGCTTAAAATGACAAACACAAAATCTTTTTTTCACTTTATTAGAAATGTATCATTCCTAAAACAATCTTAAGAAATGCCCTGTGTCATACAAAATGGTAGGAAAATTATCCAGCAGGGTATGCAATTTAACATGGAAAACATAAAAGTGCTAGTGTGAGTTTTTAAATAGTAAAGAATAGAGCTTTGCTTATGGTCTGTTCCTGGAGAGATTATTTCATAGTTAATAAACCATGCTTACATCATATTCAGGCTCACCCCCCTCGATTTTTAATCTTTATTTTAATAGCAGTGTCACAGATAGTTGAAATAAAAGTAAAGAAAATTAGAACAAGAACTGGTATAGGGGCAACATTCAGCACAATATCTATGTCATTTTTTCATACTCATCTATTATTTGATAAGACAAATTAGAAGTCATTAAGTTCAAGTAATAATAATTAACAGAAGCTGTGTTTAGTTACTGAATAACACTGTAGTTTACCCATAGAAGCCTATCAACATATGAATAGTTTAAGCCTATAATGGTGGGGTATCGCACCCCTTCAGTACAGGAAAACTCTAGGCAGTAGTGTTAACCTTTGAGGTCTGTAATGTGTAGAAATGGTCCCAAAAAGAACATTTGACTCTCCACTAAGTGTAGATGTGGTTTTGCAATCCCTGCCTAACTGCGACAAGCCTCAAAAAATACACTCCAGCCAAGATATTCACCTGCAGATGTTGCAAAATCCAGTTTTCAAGAATGTCTACTAGAAGATCTCCATTGCATAATCACTGCATCATTCCCATTTTATAATTCCTTTTCATTTCTATTGTTTGAATTCTTCTTAGTTGCTGTTTTGATTGCTTACTGGTATTGATTTAGATTTTTTACTTATTTTTCACTACTCCCTAGCAAATATTTTTTTAGAATTTCCTGTTTCATTCAAGAGTCTGTTTACTTGGAACAACATCAGTCTCCAGTCTGCTAAAAGTGAATTATATGTAAGAAACACATACCTGTATATTTTTCTGTGAAATGTGAAACTTTTATTATTCAAGGAAAGCATGTCACTATAAAATAGAGATAACTTACAGCCGAATGATAATGGGAAAGTGTCCAAAATCTTAAAAATGTCAGGAGGAAAAAAATCTGTTTAACTTGTAATGGTGTTATTTTTTTTTTCATTAAGCATGCAGACTGAAGTAGAGCAAAAATGGTAAGGATTTCAAATTGCTACAATGATAGTTTTGCTTAATAAATGGATAGATAAAAATAAGATAAGGTGATCAAACCCTTAGCTTTGGTGGTTTCAGAAGTCCCAAGAGAGAGATCATGATTTTTCTTTCTTTTTCAGGTTATTTTTGATACTGTTGTTAGTCCACCAGGCCTTATTCTCGTCTCATACTATTACCCATTTCATCCTCATGAGAGGTAAGAGCTACACAACTCATGTGTTTCTCCCAGGGGTTAAAGCTGGGCATCAGAGACTGATATAATCATTCAGTGTCAGCAGGGGAATTTAATTGTTAGTTGCTTACCCATGAAGAATGGCCAGTAAGCCACTCTAGGCTCCGGTGTGCAAGGGGCATCATCAAGGGCATATACCTCACTTCTGCAAGTGACATAATACCGCAAGACTGGTCTGACCCTTGAATTCAATGTCACCCTGTGTTTTCCGGTGTATACTTGTGATTCTGTCATTTAACATGTGCTCCAGATATGTAGCCTTATATCCTACTACTGAAGAAAGGCAGGCTAAGTGGTTTCATTCCTCCCATTACTAAGATGCTAATCAAACCTGGCTCACCTAAGTCATCAGCTAGATTTATCCAGGTCTATATTATAACTTCGAAGTTGTAAAACTTTGAATGTTATAATATTGAACCCACTACATCGAAGGATGAAAATAGCGAAGCCCCGGAATATTGAAATCTTACCTACGGCAAGATTTTGGTGGGCTATTCCGTGGCTTCGCTATTTCCTCCACTGTGGTGCAATAGTTACGGACCTTAGGGTTAGGGTGTGGGTTAAGGTAAGTGGATTGTTAGGAATGTATGTATGGTGTAGTGTAGGATTGGGTTTTCTTAATTGTATGTGTGAGTGTTAATAATTTTGGTGTGCTTGTGTTGTGTGTATGTTTCTCGAAACAGCAAATTTTTTTCCCTGAGAAAAAATTTGCTATTCTGAGTGTTCGATGTTATCATATTTCAAAATTCCAAGTTCGAACTTTTAGTGTTCAATATTTTGGAATTTTGAATATATGATATAGACCCAGATTTATCCTTTTATGCCAATGGAGCTAGGCACTGTGCACAATATATCACTGCTTCTCTGGATTCATGACCTAAATGTAAAGACTAATTGAAGTAATTAATTGAAATATATTTTCTTTGGTGGGATGATGATATAACTTAAGCTTAACTGCTGCTTACACCTGCATACAACAAATTAAGTCTTATTACAATCTTGTGCAATATTAGCCTTTAGCAAGACAAACACTTTTCCTAGGAAACTAGTTTATGACTCCTAGTTCTACATTGTACTGTATTACTCATCATTTATGTGTAATGTATAAAAACATCTGACACTTTTGTGCATGCTTCATAACCCTCGGACATTGAAATTCTGGACAAAGACTTCTGAAAAGTAGACTAAGATCTGGACATCTCATTAGCTTAACATTTGCATCACAGACATCATAACTTCTTCCACATTCTGTAGGAGTGTGGGGTACAGAACACTCAGAAACACAAGTCTAAAAAATTGATGAAAAACAACCAAAAAGTAACACATGGAATGGAACTAAAGTTATAAACAGTATACTCTGTTTTCATCCATGCAGCACTGCTCACTTCTACATGAGATCATCTAGAATAAACACAGAAGCATTAGTGCAGAGGGATAAGGGGAGTACTAGGGTCCACAGAATAAATCGTAATGGAAAGTAGAATAACACATCATTAAACAAATGGTAATAACAGAAAATAGCATAACAAGCCATCTTGAAAACAGTAGCAACAGACAATAGTAAAACAAGCCATTAAGCAAACAGTACAGCAATACACCTTCCCTACTTTCGGGGAGGTCCCACATTGGGATATTTCAGTCTCTTGTACTACTTGCTAAATAGACCATGGAGGGGCACTGGAAAAATGCCAATAGTAGATCAAGTGCACCTTGATGTAAACTTTATTATTTGTTAATCCCATAAGATTCTTCTCCAGCCATTTTAACATTGATGTCATATGCCGCTTCTCATTACCATTTCCATCTCTTTACTCCCATTTAGTAGAGAAATGGTTGTTCTTTGTGCATGCATGTGTGTGTGTGTCGGGGGGGGGGGGCATTTTAGCATAGTGACTGTTTCAGAAATCTGAAACAAAGTTTTGATATGTTCTATGTTATAAACAACATGGAAATATCCTCATAGCTCCAAACAGAATTAGGTAAATGCAGATATGTAATGAAATACTTCAAGTGCTACTTTTTTTGGTATACAAAGACAGAACTGTTTCTCCCTCCTAGAGAGAGAAATTTGTAACCAATAGCAGATGCTCTTGAAAGAAGCTTGATCAGTAGAAACTGAGGATGACCATAAACTTATCTGTGGATGTATCAAGAAGTATACTAGGAACCTGCCTGTGGACTTGTTAAAATAATTCCGTCAGTCTAGTTGTAGATGTGCCTGTGTTCAAGACAGACCACATACATGTTTGTGGATGAGCCTGAACATTTGCTTGACCTCAGCCAGAGAAACTGTTATATTCCACTATCAGACTTCATCTGGACTACAAATGTTAGTAACCTGTCATAACTTAAATCAGAGCTATACTTGTTTTTCTTGTTTTACATTTTAAGTTAAAAAGTGTTCTTCAGATTCCTTGACATAAATTAATTGCACTTGTACTATAAAACATTCTCTGGTGTGCCCTATAAACTGTAAATAGACTATTTTTCTATATGTATATATATGTATATATATATATATATATATATATATATATATATATATATATATATATATATGTGTATGTGTGTGTGTGTGTGTGTGTATGGAATACATGCATTTGGTTGCGCGACCAACCGCCGAACGTCAGTTTTTCCAAACCGAAATATCGAATTTCTAGGTGTTGGACGGTCTGAATGTCGTAAAAAAATTTGAATTTGACATTCTCAACCACTCTACCACCTAAACAAGCACTACCATGGGTCAAAAAGGGGGGAATGTTGTGCCGTTTGACATAATTGCATTCGCAATTATGCAAAGTCACCGCACTGCTTTCAAACATTTTCCGGTCGGCCATCCACCGGCCGACCAAATGCGTGTATACCGTATATTTTCTTGATAGATATATATATATATATATATATATATATATATATATATATATATATATATAGATATGTATTATAATTTATGTATGTAGGAGGTATGCATATACAGACAGAGATATAGATATATGTTATGGCAGCCTATTCACTAGTTAATTCCCTTTTGAGGGACATGAACAGTGAATTTGGAAAGGGGGAATTTTTACATGACACCAGTCATGCAATGACCATTTTACTTTGTGAAGCTAAAGTTGATGCTAGTGACTTTTGTAGTAGTCAATTTCCCAGATGTAGTACAGTTGACACAGACTTTGGGATGGATTTTGGAACATTGCAAAAGGAGGTTGTGAACAGGGGAAACAGGCATTAAGTTAGTTAATGAGGCACAGTTGGATGACTGTCCTGAATCTTTGAATAACTCAGCTGCTAACATTGTTAATTTTGACACTGTTAATATGTTTTTTATTCAACCTAGTTTATGGGTATCCACATCTAATGGGTCTATTTTTAGCTCGTTTTCCGATGTTGAAAATGCAGTTTCCCCTAATAATTTTGAGGAGGTACCAATTTGCATTTAAAATAAGGATAATGATTTTTCGGTGTTTAACTTTTCAAGTTTCAACATTACAACTGAGTATGCAAATGTGTTAAGCAAAGGGTTGAGTTTCATGCCAGCTAAGGAGTCCGATTTGGCTGAGGTTTTGATCAATTTAAAATTGTTTATACGTAAGCTCAATTTGGCACTCTGTTTCAAAAGTGACTCCCTCAACTCTGGCACAAACCCCAACAAACCTCTCAAAAAAGCTAGTTCATTCAACTCACCCTTAAATAGCTGGTTATCTCTCTTTGAGAATGTGTGTGAATTAGAAATTCAGAAATCTTTTCCTAAAAAAACAGCTAGACTAAAACTTATCCAATGAGGAGACGTTGTTCAAAGTCTTATGTAGCAACAAAAGTATCAGGATATTGAAACTGGACAAGGGTGAGGGAATAGTTGTGATGGACATCAATGACTATAAAAATCATATGCATGAGTTGCTTTTCACTGAGACTTATGCCGAGATATCTAAGAATGAGCTCAATATTGCCTATTCAAAAATTGATATCTGTCTTTATGACATGGTTGTGCAGGGTCAAGTTAACAGTGACACGTACGATTATTTACTCAATCAACATCCAGTGGCAGCGGGCATCTTTGGGATACCCAAAAATCCGTAAAAATCTCCAAAATCTACCTTTGAGACCAATAGAGTACACGGATAGAAGCAAGAACTTCTACATAGCCAAATATGTGGACAGCTTACTAAAACCATCAGTCATTGAAGTCCCACATATTTGTAAGGATTCTTGAGATTTTCTGACCAGGCTAGCGAAGCTCAGGTTCTTGGGTAATTGTTTTTTGGTCATAATAGATGTCCAAAGTTTATATTCTGTCATTCCCCACAAGGTAGGTTGGAGTGGTTGGAAAGTATTCTTTCTGGCATAGCACTGTTGTTCAATAATGACATTAACATAGCTTTTACACTTATGGATCTGGTTTTGACCAACAATTTTTTTTATTTTGAAGATCAGTTGTTCAAACAGGTGAGTGGGGTGGTCATGGGGGCTTCTTGCACCCCAAGCTTTGCCAATTTTGTTTTGGCCTATTGGGAGAAGCATTTTGTTTTCAACAGTCCCTTTGCTGAATGTTGGTCATTCTATATTCATTTCTTGGACAATATTTTTATCGCCTGGGACAATTCTGCCACAAAATTGAACAAATTTTTCGAGTATATCAATAGTAGTACATCTTTCCCAAAGTCACCCATACTTTTGATAATGATTCAATGGTCTATTTGGATGTATTGGTAACAAAGGATTATTCAAGAAATTGTTTTTGTTCCAACATCTATCGTAAAAAACTTTTTCCAAATCTTACCTCCATTTTGATAGTTGGCTTCCACAATTTCAAAAGAGGGCTGTGGTCAAGGGGCAGTCAGTCAGACTTGCTCATATGATTTCTGATGATGCCACCTTCACTGTTGAAATAGACAACTTGATTGGCATGTTCAGTAAAAGAGATTACCCCATGAGTTATTGGAGAGTATTAAGGATGAAGTCCAGTGTAAGAGGAGGATTGGTTTTTACAAACTGCTACTGCCTATTCCTGGTGGTGGAACTAATGACCATTTGGCTGGTAATAGCTTCACCAAAGAAACATGACCATAAATTGTCCCTTTTGAAAGTTCACTAAGAGACACTTTTTCTGTTAACATCTATGATGCAGTGAACACAGTGCGCAATCTTTGGCCAGTTGTGATGAGTATCAATGAAGGTGGAGGATTGTTTGGAGTCAAGCCAAAGGTTGTGTTCAGAAAGGGCAAATCTTTTAAGAACCTTTTAGAAATGAAAGGTGATGTGAGTTGTTCAAGTAGACCTAAGGGCATGTACAAATGCAATAATTGCAATTATTGTCAGCATATTTTATTGTGCGACTCATTTTTCATCAGGAATTGGAAATTTAAGGTAAAAAAATACACTTCAGTTGTATATCCAATGGGGTGGTGGAGCTCTTTGTCAATGTTGTAAGGCATTCTACATTGGAAAGACTAGTCGTAAGCCAAAACAAAGAATTTATGAACATTTGAATGACATCAGGAAAGGGAAGAACACCAGTATGCCTTGTATAGGCATATTTCAGCTTTTCCTGACCATCACTTCAAGTTTGTAGTGTTGGCATATATGGGATGGGATGCAAGGGGTTTTAGTGCAAAACAACACCTCTACAGAAAGGAATTAATCTGGATTTTGATGTGTGATGCTCTTACTCCCCCTGGTCTTAATGACTGCTTTTCCATTATCCCAATCCTACAATTGAAAGGCACAGAGGGGTAATACATCAGCCATCTTTATAATTTGTTGTATATACATTGTTGTAACATGTTTGGCTCTGTTCTTCACTTATACACTCTGTTTCAAAATCTCAGTACATTTTTATGTTTTCAAGTTTAGTTATTTTTTTAAGCATTATTTGTATTGGTTGGTTTTAACCACGTGACTACAGGATGTTCCTTTACATTGGGTGGTCTATGTGATTACTGCAGTTCTGATGAAATCTTGATGTAAGACCAAACTACTTGACTGCTGTTTTTTTCTCAATAACTCTTTGGTGGTTGCTACTAGCTGTATGGTTTATATTGGACTTGTGTGGTCCCTGTACCTCCATCAGTTTTTCTTGCCTCATTCCTGGTTTCTCTTGTTGGATTCACTTATATTTCAAGATAAAAAGAGTCTCCATCTAAAATGTCAAAAAAGTTGTTTGTGAATGTCTGTTTACACCTACTGAAGTAGCAAAACTACAGCACTCACAAAGTTTTCTGTGGGAGCCAGTAATTGCTAGAATACACTGCAGGACAAAAATATGATTCTGCACAAGAGTTCTACAATGCCCTCACCTGACAGGACTTGGGGAAAAATTGAGTCTGGAGGAGAATAAGGTGGGACCAGTAGATGTAAATAAGGAGCGATGTTCACGGTGGCTGAAGTTCGACTGTGTGTTGGGGGGGTAGTAGCAGCATTGTCTGGGGTTCTTAGCAAAGCTTATAGTATACCATAACCTTGGTAATCAGGTTACAGCTCATCTGTTTATTTATTTTTTTTTATAAATATTAGGTAATGCTTATCTTCTCAGAGGAACGAGGAACTCCCCCTACCTCTGACACAAAAGTCCTCCCATCCACTACTCTGTCAATGCTGTGGAGAATTAAGATGAAGAAAATATTGATATTTTGGCCGACCTTGTAGGAGTTTAATGTAAATAAGACAGTTGTCAAATTATGTCTATTTTCTTAATGCAATTAAAATCCCATCATCTCCTGCACATGTGTATAAAAAGGAAAGATAAGCAGAGATTATCAGTAATGCAACTGTGTAGCAAAACCTGACAGGCGACGATGCATGATGAGAGCAGCCCCATGTGAGACTGTGGACTACTGCATTAGACTATAATTGTCCAGTCATATCTGGTTGAAAGTTCATTTTATCATGGACTAAAGATTACATCCTTTGTGGCATTGCTTCTTATATAAGACCACGGTGCATTTACATGGATAGTTTCTCCTTTCTGCACTGTTGTTGACCAAGTTAGTGTACTTATGTTTGGGCTGTCCCCCTACATGTAAGTTATAGGAGGTCTCAGAGTGAATTTCTCGGTATACATATCTCAAACACATAAAAATTGATTATACTGTAGACCCAGTCATAATTCTTTATATGTAACACCTACTGTTTCATGGTCATAGAAGAGAAAATATTGTGAAATCTGGAAAGACTTCCCTCAGGATTCAATAAAATCCATGTAGCTTCATGTAGACCCTACACAGACTGTATATGTGTACACTGTCATGGTTCCCCCTCGCAGTACACATGCCATATTAATCATTGTGTGCTGCCATGAGAGATGACACTAACATGGATATTGAATCCATGCAAGTAACATTTTAAAGGCTGTCCCGTACTTGCGAAAATTCTGGACAGGTGGTAAGCACAGGACAATATTTTTTTTATGTTTATGAGATGCTTGCTTGGTGTAGCATGGTGCTTAGTGATATCTAAAAATAGAAACCAGATGTAATTAGTTGAATTTTTTTTCTTCCTGCATGCACATTGGAACATGATGCTTAGCAATCCCAAGCTGTGCTTATGCATATATATAAAGCAGCCATTTGGTATATATTTAAAAATATAAAACGGATGTAATCAATTTAATTTATTTTCCTCCTGCTTGTTTGCGCATTGTGGCATGGTGCTTAGCAATGCTGCTAAATATTTAAAAATAGAAACTGGATGTAATCAGTTGTTGTAGTGCTGCTGTGCTTAGCAATGAGTAAACCCAAGCAACAAAGCTGCGGAACACTAACAGGCACATTAGTAGTATATGTGAAGATATACTGCTTCTCTGTACTGTCCAAGTGGCTAGACAGTTTGAGTCATGACCTACAGTGTAGTCGGTCCTGAGTTAGAGTCTTGATCAGTCATACATTTTACATTTATTGCTGTGAAAATGTGTCAGGTGACTGAAACATAAGTTTAATTTAAAATAAAAAAAAGTGCATTTAGAAAAATTGCACAATGCTAATCAGTGCTTAAACATGGTCAACAGTCTACATTGTTTGTGCATTGCTAAGCTCCACTGTAACATGGTTTGTGTAAGTTTGTGCGATGCTAACCAACACAACATTTTTTTGGAAAATTACATTATGATGTGCAAGGGTGGGAATACAGCCTATATAAAGGTCAATAGGCAGGAATTTCACACATTTTATTGGACTCTTCATTTGGCTGCTGATATGCCTGGGGCTGTTGGAGAGGGAGTGCACTTTCAGCCATAGAGGTGGGGTGTGCAGGAGTCCAACATTTTCATTGGACTACTGATTACGAACTGTGAAACCCAACTGTTGCAAGGTGATAACCTGGGCTCAGAGTGTAAGTCTGAGGCATGGGATTGGTTGGCTAAGGAATGTACCAGTGGTACTGTTATCCTGCACACTGGTGAGCAGCATCATCACCACTATGATAACCTGAGGCATAGGAAGAGGAGAACGTTGGACCCCTGGGTCCAAGAAGCTAGGGTTGGGCAGACCCCACAGATATGTAAGTATGTTTTGCAGTACTTTAGAATTGTACAAGCTGAATCTGTGCAAAACTGATATGCATAATGGTTTGCTTCTTTTACAACAGCTGCAGAAGAGAGGGCTCACAATGTTCAGTCCCATGCAGCATGCCTGGCCAGGATGAGGTGAGAGTATGGTAAGCAGGGAAACATCAAAGTAGTAACTTAATGCATAACAATGAATTATTTACAGAATTTGCAGTCTTAACAGTCAGGTATAACATACCTGGGGTATCTATCATGTTTAGTAATACGTCACTGCCTACCTGAAATGGTAAACCAAGTTAAATCAAGTAAACATACATTACTGTGTAGTATAGCTTCCAAATATCACCCAAATTAAGAGTCATTGTTTTGGTCTTCCCGTTGTGTGAAATATGCTGTAGGTTGCACTCAGTTAATGGTCATGGTATAAGAGTAATTTATTACAAGTCTTGCAGCTATCCATGGTCTACATGCAAGACTTGAAGCAACATTAATCAATAATTTTTTAAGGGTGATGGTGTCTTGATATGTAATGTTTTCAAATAAAAAATGTTCACTATTCCTGTATTCACTACATGTGTGTTCTAATCTGACACCAGTCAACTGTTAAATGTAAACGAATACAGAATGCAACAAAATATGTCTGAAATAAATGTAGTGCAATGCCCAGAGTAAGTTTTAAGCCTGTGTTCTGGCCATTTTGTCTGAAATAATACTATATATTCCACTCAGTCAAGGAACAAGGTATATGGGTAAGGTAACTAAAGTCCTAGGCAGCTATCCATGTGTCTAAATGCCAGATTTTAAGGAACATTATTAATAAAATTTAAAGCAGGATTGTGCTTTGACAAGTAAGTAATCTTTTCAAATAAGTGTGCATTATTCCTGTATTCACCACATGTGTGTTCTAATCTGACCCCAGTCAATTGTTAAATGTAAATGAATAAAGGCTGCAGAGAAAACTGTCTGGAATAAATGTAGTGTAAAACCCACAGTAAGGTTCAAGCCTGAATTCTGGCCATTCTGTTTGAAATAATGCTGTATATTCCACCCAGTCAAGGACCAAGGTATATGGGTAAGGTAGCTGAAGTCCTGGTCAGCAATCCCTATGTCTAAATGCCAGATTTTAAGGAACATTATCAATAAAGTTTAAAACAGGACTGTTCTTTGATAAGTAATCTTTTCAAATAATGGCACAATATTCCTGTATTCACTGCAAGTGTGTTCTAATCTGACACCAGTCAACATTAAATTAAGTGCACATATTTCCTGTAGTCACTCCTTGTGGGTTCTAATCCCATGGCAGCCAACTAAGAAATAACGGAATGTCTAGTCTACTTAGTGCACACAAACATACCTCTCAACTGTCATGATTTTTCAGAATGTAATGCATAATGCCCCATATGTCTGGTCCTTGATTAGCAGATAAATGACATTACTTGGAATACAATTTATTGCCAGATCTGTTATCAGAACACCTTGCTACTAATGAATGAGCACACAAATGCTCCCTGTAGTTGTGTCTCTGTACCACCATGTGTTAGAGCTTGGCCCATACTGTCCCATGCTAACAGTATGAGAGCTATGTATGTGGAACATCATCTATACAATAGTGGCAGTCATTGTACTCACAACTGAAATTGTACATATGTAGAAGTATGTAGCAGTAGTCTGTGTAGTGATCTTACCTTTGAAGTTACTAATAGTAGTTTCTCTCTCTCTCACCCCACCCCTTCTCTTTAATTTATTAATGTCATTTATTATTATGATTTAATATTAATATATATTTTTGTAGCTACCTCTTATGTTGGCCTTACGTATAATTTCATATTTCTTTGCTGTTAAAATACATTTATTTCTGTTTGTTTATTGCTGCGTTCCTCATTATATTCCTTTCTATTTCTTTTGATTAATCAGTACTATATTCTAATATGTTAATACTAACATCTGTTTATGTTTATTTTCAACTTATGTTTATATTTATTTTCTACAACTTGACAAGGTAGGCCATTTCCTGGTGATCCACCTACCTTAGCTCTCCTAACCGTGGCACTGGGGCCAAGCACATCTGAGCCACAGCCTGGTAGTGCCACCTCTACTGCCCCTGCTACCTGGCCCATTGGGTAGTTCTTCCCCAGAGGCTGTGGTCGGTCCCCCCTCTGAGAGTGGAAGTGGAGGGGTGATTATTTCAGCCATGAGAAACTGCCAGGCATGGTGCATGGGCTGCTACACTGAAGTCTTGGTGTACACCTGCGCCGGATGGAGAGCATGCTGTCCATCCTGGTGAGGCAGCCTTGCCCCGCACACTGGTGTCAAACACTGCCTCCACAGGAGCAGTGAAGGTACAGTGCTAACAGTCCATTGGTGAGGACTTGAGTCACATTGCTACCGTGTCTGATGTCTATGCAACTGGGATATGACAACACCTTCCCCAACCAAGGTGTTTGCCTTCCTCTTGGGTCGCACACCAACCCTGTCTGCTGTCTTGCCTGTCTGCAAAAGCTTCCTCACCTGTCCACCTTACCTCCCCCACACATACCTATGTTCCTTCCCCAACATTCCACTCTCACCTTAAAAAAAAAAGAAGAAATGGGCACCTGTCCCAAAAAATACTGTCCCATACATAGCTCTCTATTTCACACACATGCCCACTGGACACACTTAGTTGACTTTAATTGGCTTGACAACACACTTTGGATGTTCTCACCCTTCTCTCTGTGGGTGACAATCCAAATTCAGCAAAAAATGTGGTTAAAGTACACAGTTATTGCTGTACAAGAAATGGATAATTATGGTTCTTTCCTACACCCTTCTTGCACATAACTACCTAACCTTTTGCTATGTTTTCCCTTGCTTACAACCCATTACACCACTTTCCTATCTCCTCATTTTTCTTTTCTTTAAAGATTTTTTGCACGATAAAGCATACTGTGCCATATTGCTTAGGTATTCTAAATAACGCTACAGTGATATATGCTTTTGAAAAAAATATTAATCACGTTCATAAAGTACACCTGCACCCTATTTCAAAGCCAGGACTATCACACCTGCAGAAGAGTGGATCAATCTGCCAAGCCACACAGCAGCTAATTAGCACAGGTGTTTTAATCAAACCATAGTAATGTTCAAGTTCCTATCATTAAGTGTTTTGAAGTGATGCTGTGCATGAAGTTCCTATCATTAAGTGTTTTGAAGCGATGCTGTGCATCATGTCTCATCATGCAAATCAGCTAAGAGATTAAGAGGAAAACAGTACTGTAACTGGGACTCTAGTACAGAAATGCATCAGTATGAAGCCATACACATCACAATAGATGTAAGTGAGGTATCTAATCAGCACTCAAAAGCCATTAACATGATAGATGTAAGTGAGGTAGTAGATAACTGTGGAATGATATCTACAACATGTAAAAATACACCTGCGGTAAGAGTGACTGTGTAGCTCAGTATGTAAAATGCATTGAGAACATTAGTTTTTGGTACTCATGGTCCCAGGTTCAACTACAGCTGCATCTGGCATTAAAAATACATGTATGCGGATATCAGCATTATAAATTGTGATATGTATGTCTATCTCATCACCCATTTATCCACCCAAAGCAGTACAGATGGAATGTCTGCTTCTAAATAATAGAAGTTAAAGGCCTACAGAAAGGACCACTCTTACCTACTCCTATTACAACAACAGAAAGTGCAGAGAATGTTAAGTCATGCATTATTCTGCATTCCCAGGGGATTTGGAAGTGTCTACTGAAATTGTGGCTCAGTGATATTAGACTGCATCCCACAATGATTTGCTAGTGATATTACAGACAACCAGAACTGCACAATTGCAGTTGCCCAATTGTGTGACATAATGGTTAATGTACTCCCTACCTTTTTCTAGGACATACCAACAATTTTTTCTTGTATTATGTTACTGATACTTTTGGTCAACATACTTACCTTAATCACAACTTAATTTCCAGTGGGATGGGTTACCACAATCTGTCTCTGCCTATACAACAAGGCTGCCACAGGCCCCACACTTACTCTTAAACCTTGTTTTCCTGCAAAGTGTTCATCCTTTCTGCTTGTGCCTATTGCAGATTCAGCTTCAGCTTCACAGATCAAACACATCAGTATGTAAAAAATAAGTGCTACAGGCATTCTCTCTGCAATGACGTTGTATCTTTACCACAGTAATTTCCACCCAACATATGAGAAAGGGAATGCAATCTAAATTGAGGCCTTATATCTTATTCAGTGGTTGCATAGGAGTTGCTGATTATAATGCAAATTACCTGTGTAGGCTGCAATTAGCATTTCAGAAGCACAGATCAGTTCAGAGGCAATTACTTGCTAATGAAAACCATGCTAAAAAAGCAAACATCAAGCTAGGGGAACCATTGTGTATAATAGTTACTTTGCAGGGTGAACTCATCGGCACATATATATCTATACCTTTCAACAGAGGAGCATTGTACTCCATCAGGTATGAAACTATTTTGTTTCCAACATAATGTACATGTTTGAACTTACTTAGGGGGAATGGAGATTACATCATTAAGCCTTTCTTAGAACTCTGCTGATGACATGTCATTGATCTCCAGCTGTGTTACACCTACAGAGGAACTAGAGTACAGTAAGGGTATCTGTCTGGGTTGGGAGGGTGGCCTAATGGTTAAGGTGTTTGCCTTACAAACGCAAAAACCAGGGTTGAGTTTGAGTACTCATAAAGATAAGCTAGGCTTTAAAAAATTCGCAAGGGCAGTTAGCTTAGTACTGATCTATGAATCTATGAATCTATAATGCTTTGTGTTAATTAGGTACACTGGTCTCCTGGAAATTTCCCTTGACAGCGTTTGTAATAGTACACTGCTATTTGTTTGGCATAGTTGTTTTTATATATTACAAGGGGGGATTACCCTAGGGCCACACTACAGTGGACTCCTGTGTTGGTTGTATGATCAAACATCAGCATCTGTCATGGCACAAACAGGAATAGCTTACTATTGCTACCATCCTACTTTCATCCACACCCTTTGTATGTTTGCAGCCTGTTGAATATGACATGTGTAATTAAGCTGTGAATACTGCTAGCCATCATTTATTGATGTATCTCTATACTGTACTTCCACGTATGTGATCCTGACATGTTCCCAATTTGTTGTCTTTCAGAAAATATGTATCCCTGATGCCGGGGTCTTTTTACAGATGCTGAATATGGCATCATCCTAGAGGCCTTGCATGCACACCATCAACTCCTGCTATCCAGGGAGAGGGCAAACATGGAAGAGTAGGCAGCATTGTGGGCTTACCTAGTCCACAGTGTGAATGCTATCAGTCAAAAGAGCAGGATATATGAGCGGGTGCAACACTGTGCCACAGATGTGATCAACGCCACACACAGAAGACCAGTGGACATGGCCAGGGATTGTGTTGTCACTGGTTGGGGCCTGCAGCAGAACAACCACTGTCAGCCACAGAGGAATTCCTGGCGAAGCTAGGAACATAGGACAGCTCCCAGGCATCCATCACACAGTAGGTCATGGATGTGGGTGCCACCGTTTCCATGCAAGAGAAGTGTCCAGGTATGCTTAGTTGGATCAGCATTGGAATACTGTAGCGTTCATTGTCTCAGGGTGTGCATAGTTTTAAGTGGGTGTCAGGTGTTTTTTGGGGGGCTTAGCAGCACTTTGAATATCATTCTTAAATGATGACCAACATACCAATTAACATAGTAACTACTGTAAATGTGGGATCTTTGGATGTATTACCCTGTTATAGTGCAACATGTGGTGCTGTTTACATTACCTCTCCCTCACATTTTCACAAGATCATCAGGAATTGGATGCGGCCATGCTCCTGCTCCTGGTAAGCACAACACAGTTTTGTTAGAGATGTAGATTTAGTGCAATGTATTCACAAAAGTGTCATCCCAGGCCTGCTGGCTGGATTGACGTGCTGCCTGCATGACTGCCAACTGCACAGATATTTTCTGACTGTACACAGTTTAGACTCATACCTTTGCCTTGTAGGTATGAGCCCAATGATAGATGTCAACAGTGTACATCATTGTTGCTCATGAGATTCCTGTTTAAAGAGCTTTTATTTACAAGTAACTACAGATGTTTTCTTAGAAAATAATGTCCTAATGTCCTACTATATGAGGTTGGGAGTAAAACTAGTCTGCAATAGTGACAGCCGTGTATACAGCTTAAAATATATTGCAACATAGTACTGCAGAGCATAGTAGTGGAGGTATTAATGTACTGCTTTTCCATTTTTATTAGAGGTGACCGGGGGGTTGGTCTCTGTCCCATTAATGACTTTATGTCAGTGTTTCTTCAGACTCTGATGATGATGGTGGTCATATGGAGGCAGAGGTAGGGATTGCAGGGTCTGAATCTGTCACAGAGTTTTACGTCTCTCTTCTGCCCACATTATCACTGTACACAGTCAGTATGCATGTGCATTATGTGTTCCATAAGGCCATAGACATTGGACAGTCAGGCATTGGGGATGTTGAACTGGAAAGTGTGGCTACTATGGCTGCAGTGAGTGTTGATTCTGGCCATAACCAAAGATCTGGAGTAGTTCCACACAAGTAGGCTGAGAGCAGTGCTAGTAGGAGGACTTCTGTTCCTCCACCTTCTGTTGCATGTGTCTCATCATGTGTCATACAGCTTTTGTTTTAGGCCATCATGAAGACACAGGTACATTTTGAAAGGAACTCCAGACAAATGCTCAGGGTTATAGATGCAGCACAGTCTGACTTCTGTGACTGCCTCCACTGCATTGCTGATACCCTGGATCGGTTGATTGATGCAGTGGAAAGACATTGGTCTGAGACAGACTGCATACTATCTGTCTTGGAATGCACATTGTCTGTGATGGAATAGCTGGTTGGAGAATAGCATCGGACTTGTGGACGTAGGTCAGCAGCTACATCAGCTGAGAGTCCATGTGGCCATGCACAATTACATTTCCATAGTGGCAGTACATCCAGTGCTCCAGAGGAGAGTGTGCTACCAACACCAAGAAGTGGCAGGCCATGGGATCATGGTTCTGGGCATTCCTATAGAGGACATGGTCCCAGCAGAGAACAGTCACCTTCAGGTAGTAGCCCCTCTTCTGACCTTGGACATGGAAGTGCCAGTGCAACTCATGACAGAGGCAATTTCTGTGTTCAGAGTGGGAGACGGTGAACTGTCAGCTCTACCATGCATGGCTCAAAACTATCCAATATACAGACAAGTAGGGTTAGCACAGAGCTTGACTGTGTTCACCAAGACACTCACACACCACTGTCACAATCAGGTCACCCACAAACACACACGTCAAATTTCCATGGTCCATCTTGCCTGCCTCACTTCCTGATGTGCACACATCCTTGCCAACCTATTGGGTCAGCCTAGGCCTCCTGCACTCACACAAAACACCCTGTGCAAATGATAATACCTGTGCCACATCCCTGTCATCCTTGTCATCAATGTAGGGAAATGAGGATGTGTGTCTGATGCACAGGGTGACTGTATAAATTACTATGTATTTGTTTCATCCATTGTTGCCTTTGCCATGCCACTTGTACTGGTCACATACAGATATTGTGTGTGCTGCAATTTATAATTAGTCAACCACATTATTCTGTGTACATTACGTTGGATGATGTTGCAATGGCTGTATACTTATACGATGAAAGGTGTCTCATAGAACTATTTATGTTTCAGTTTCAGGATTGTGTGGGACACACCTATGGGTACACAGGTACAATAAACCCATAAACGTCACAGCACAGAACAGAATTTCAGCACAGAAGACAAAAAGTCTTCAGAAGGATAAAGCAGTATAGGTGCATGGCTCCCTAGGTTCATATGTGTATAATAGGCTAACAAGAACAATGGCTTCTTTTAGCCTAGTCATGCATCCCTAATCTCTGACATGGTCTGATACTCTTGATAAGTGTAAGCAGGGTTTTGGCAGCTGAGACATCTACAAGCTGTTGTGTGGGAGATGAACCATCTACAATTCCCCTGTGTCCATTAGACACATATGTCCTAAAACAGAAATGACTGTCTTGTTCTGCATACCATCGTGTAACTTGCACATGATGTGTGTTACAGCAGAAGTGTGCTTCAGATGGATGGGAAACCTATTATACATAGGGTGTAGTCTCTGGGTTACATACCTGTCTCTCTAGAATATCCCATTTATACCACAGTCAAGGTGTAGGTGTGTAAAACAGGTAAGTCTTGTGTTAGCCTTTTCTTGGATATGCAGGAAGTACTCAGTGGGATCTGACACCTTCCTGTATGGTAGCCATACACCTTCCCTCCAAAGCAAGCAGGAGACAGAATATACAGTTATGGCCTTGACATGGTCTGAATAGGACATGTTATGTACACTATGCATTGGTTTAATGTGGAACCTCTATAGCTGTTACAGTTGTTGGATATGCCTGTGTAGTAACATACCCAAAGGTGGCATTGCACTCAATAATAGGTGTGAGGAGTGCCAAATACAGTCTAACAATGACATTCTAAGATTTACATGCCATACCTTTCTCTATAGGATGTGCAATATTGAATGAATCCCAACATTTTACCAACCTATGAAAGTCAAAGGCTAGATTACTGTCAGTGTTCATAAGTCCTTAACTACTGGGCCAACTGTTAGAGGTGTGCAGACACTGATATTTACCAGGGGTGGATGACTTTCTGAAGGATAGTATTGTGCATTCCTTGGCATTTAATGGCAACAACTGAATATGTGTCAGCCAGACAGCCCATCCTAGATAACTGTGGATTCTGTGTGGGATTCAGTGACAGCTTCTAATTTGTAGTCATCTGCAGATGTGGTCAGTCTGAGGTCACTGACAGTGGCCATGACTGCAGAGAAGGGAATGGCTACAGGGGTAGTCCTATGAATGGTTTATGAGGGAAGTCCACTGGTGACTGGCCTCACTTCTAGCGGTGGACTGCCTAATCCGTCCTGGATCATGACTGTCAGACACTTGGCTATCCAGTGGGACATACTAGTGTGTAGATAACCTCTACAGTTTTCAACAATGCCTGATGACTTAATAGTGTCAATAACCTTGTCAGGTCATGGTAGGTAGAATGAGTCATTTCCCCCTCATCCACTGCATAGCTTAACAGTCAATGATGTCCACTGAGGGTAGGCATGATCTGCCATTTTCACCAAACCAAACTGGGTTTGGTCCAGTGTCTGTAGGTGTACTACATTGTTACTGATCATTTCCATGATAATTCTTTTCATGGCTTTAAATATCAGACTATTGGGACATCTGGGGACAGTGTTTGTCACTGTATGCTAGCTGTCCATTGTGCAACTCAATATCGCAGTTAATTCCATCATGCTTTTCAAGAAAATATTCATCCAAGGTGTCTGCGTCTGTACATAGCACAGGTGAACAATGGAGGGTAAAGTAATATATACAAATGTAAAGGTAAGGAGGGAGTTTTTGCACAGATATTCTGCAGCTGGACACTACTCAAGCAGTGTGCACTGAAATGGCACAACTAGCTTATGAAAAAAGCTGAAAAGAGGGTAGTCCCTTGAATTGCTGGTGCCTGGAAACTACTACTGCTGGTCTCACCACAACCACTCTCTCCTGGGATACTATACTCCTATACTTTTTCTCTCACCACAAACAAAACAATAGTACTAAGCACAAGATGAGAAGTAGGCCACAGCCTGTTTGTTCATCTGCACAGTTGTCTCACATCACGCAAGACTCCATAGGCTTGACATACCCTTTTCCAGGTAGATGCTGTGATTAGCAACCAGAGAAATCATTTGAGTTTTGCATGTATTATGCCTTGTGTTCCGGAGCTGTTAGGATTTCACTAGGGTACTGACCAGATGGTGTTTAGGAGCACAGCTGCAGTGTCACAATATAAAGTTCAATGTCAGGTGACTTAGACATCCAAGGTTGCTTGAACAAGCACTATAGTGGCAGTGATCCATGTTAGGTGACAATGTCACAGCAATTCATGCAGCCTGACTCTCAACAGCTTAATGCTAGACATCTGCATGACATGGATCTGAGGCATACTGCAGAGGAGTGGCCACATTTGGCCAAAGTGTGTCTACTTCCAACATGTCCTAGGTATGTCATATTGTACATTTACATTACTGGAACACATGTCTGTGTTCCCACATCAAGTCACACTACATCCACTTTGCTGTCTGGTTGTTTGACAGGCATTGCAGAGTTGCAAGCCAAAGTTATTACTGGATAGTTGAACTAGTTCTCTGTGCATGGACAGTGACATCTTCACTGCAAGGTGTGCCTACAGACAGTATTTTGATGCTGTCAGCCTCAAGGATGTAGCAGCATGAGCCTAACTTTGCTGGAGTTGTACACTGTCACATTTCTAGGTATGCTATTGTGACCATGCCTAATAACAGGATTATGGTTAATGCAAGGGCCACATGCCTGGGAAAGCATTGTACTCACTCAACCATGTTATGGCACACTGTTAGGTGCTGTTTTACCTTAGGAGAACTACATAAAGGTGATAACATCTTACATTTCAGCAGCTGTCATGCCACTGCCTAACAATGGCCTGTTGTGACATACACACAAGCAAGACTCTATTGCTAATGACATTATCTATGACTGCTGATAAGATGTGGAAAGCGCGTACCACCCTCTACTTATACCATACAAACACAATGTGTAAGAGATGTGACTATATTATAAATTAAGCGGTACATTTTGAAAGGAACTCCAGACAAATGCTCAGGGTTATAGATGCAGCACAGTCTGACTTCTGTGACTGCCTCCACTGCATTGCTGATACCCTGGATCGGTTGATTGATGCAGTGGAAAGACATTGGTCTGAGACAGACTGCATACTATCTGTCTTGGAATGCACATTGTCTGTGATGGAATAGCTGGTTGGAGAATAGCATCGGACTTGTGGACGTAGGTCAGCAGCTACATCAGCTGAGAATCCATGTGGCCATGCACAATTACATTTCCATAGTGGCAGTACATCCAGTGCTCCAGAGGAGAGTGTGCTACCAACACCAAGAAGTGGCAGGCCATGGGATCATGGTTCTGGGCATTCCTATTGAGGACATGGTCCCAGCAGAGAACAGTCACCTTCAGGTAGTAGCCCCACTTCTGACCTTGGACATGGAAGTTCCAGTGCAACTCATGACAGAGGCAATTTCTGTGTTCAGAGCGGGAGACGGTGAACTGTCAGCTCTACCATGCATGGCTCAAAACTGTCCAATATACAGACAAGTAGGGCTAGCACAGAGCTTGACTGTGTTCACCAAGACACTCACACACCACTGTCACAATCAGGTCACCCACAAACACACACGTCAAATTTCCATGGTCCATCTTGCCTGCCTCACTTCCTGATGTGCACACATCCTTGCCAACCTATTGGGTCAGCCTAGGCCTCCTGCACTCACACAAAACACCCTGTGCAAATGATAATACCTGTGCCACATCCCTGTCATCCTTGTCATCAATGTAGGGAAATGAGGCTGTGTGTTTGATGCACAGGGTGACTGTATAAATTACTATGTATTTGTTTCATCCATTGTTGCCTTTGCCATGCCACTTGTACCGGTCACATACAGATATTGTGTGTGCTGCAATTTGTAATTAGTCAACCACATTATTCTGTGTACATTACATTGGATGATGTTGCAATGGCTGTATACTTATACGATGAAAGGTATCTCATAGAACTATTTATGTTTCAGTTTCAGGATTGTGTGGGACACACCTATGGGTACACAGGTACAATAAACCCATAAACGTCACAGCACAGAACAGAATTTCAGCACAGAAGACAAAAAGTCTTCAGAAGGATAAAGCAGTATAGGTGCATGGCTCCCTAGGTTCATATGTGTATAATAGGCTAACAAGAACAATGGCTTCTTTCAGCCTAGTCATGCATCCCTAATCTCTGACATGGTCTGATACTCTTGATAAGTGTAAGCAGGGTTTTGGGAGCTGAGACATCTACAAGCTGTTGTGTGGGAGATGAACCATCTACAATTCCCCTGTGTCCATTAGACTCATATGTCCTAAAACAGAAATGACTGTCTTGTTCTGCATACCATCGTGTAACTTGCACATGATGTGTGTTACAGCAGAAGTGTGCTTCAGATGGATGGGGAACCTATTATACATAGGGTGTAGTCTCGGGGTTACATACCTGTCTCTCTAGAATATCCCATTTATACCACAGTCAAGGTGTAGGTGTATAAAACAGGTAAGTCTTGTGTTAGCCTTTTCTTGGATATGCAGGAAGTACTCAGTGGGATCTGACACCTTCCTGTATGGTAGCCATACACCTTCCCTCCAAAGCATGCAGGAGACAGAATATACAGTTATGGCCTTGACATGGTCTGCATAGGACATGTTATGTACACTATGCATTGGTTTACTGTGGAACCTCTATGGCTGTTACAGTTGTTGGATATGCCTGTGTAGTTACATACCCAAAGGTGGCATTACACTCAATAATAGGTGTGAGGAGTGCCAAATACAGTCTTAACAATGACATTCTAAGATTTGCATGCCATACCTTTCTCTATAGGATGTGCAATATTGAATGAATCCCAACATTTTACCAACCTATGAAAGTCAAAGGCTAGATTACTGTCAGTGTTCATAAGTCCTTAACTACTGGGCCAACTGTTAGAGGTGTGCAGACACTGATATTTACCAGGGGTGGATGACTTTCTGAAGGATAGTATTGTGCATTCCTTGGCATTTAATGGCAACAACTGAATATGTGTCAGCCAGACAGCCCATCCTAGATAACTGTGGATTCTGTGTGGGATTCAGTGACAGCTTCTAATTTGTAGTCATCCGCAGATGTGGTCAGTCTGAGGTCACTGACAGTGGCCATGACTGCAGAGAAGGGAATGGCTACAGGGGTAGTCCCATGAATGGTTTATGAGGGAAGTCCACTGGTGACTGGCCTCACTTCTAGCGGTGGACTGCCTAATCCGTCCTGGATCATGACTGTCAGACACTTGGCTATCCAGTGGGACATACTAGTGTGTAGATAACCTCCACAGTTTTCAACAATGCCTGATGACTTAATAGTGTCAATAACCTTGTCAGGTCATGGTAGGTAGAATGAGTCATTTCCCCCTCATCCACTGCATAGCTTAACAGTCAATGAGGTCCACTGAGGGTAGGCATGATCTGCCATTTTCACCAAACCAAACTGGGTTTGGTCCAGTGTCTGTAGGTGTACTACATTGTTACTGAGCATTTCCATGATAATTCTTTTCATGGCGTTAAATATCAGACTACTGGGACATCTGGGGACAGTGTTTGTCACTGTATGCTAGCTGTCCGTTGTGCAACTCAATATCGCAGTTAATTCCATCATGGTTTCCAAGAAAATAGTCATCCAAGGTGTCTGTGTCTGTACATAGCACAGGTGAACAATGGAGGGTAAAGTAATATATACAAATGTAAAGGTAAGGAGGGAGTTTTTGTACAGATATTCTGCAGCTGGACACTACTCAAGCAGTGTGTACTGAAATGGCACAACTAGCTTATGAAAAAAGCTGAAAAGAGGGTAGTCCCTTGAATTGCTGGTGCCTGGAAACTACTACTGCTGGTCTCACCACAACCACTCTCTCCTGGGATACTATACTCCTATACTTTTTCTCTCACCACAAACAAAACAATAGTACTAAGCACAAGATGAGAAGTAGGCCACAGCCTGTTTGTTCATCTGCACAGTTGTCTCACATCACGCAAGACTCCATAGGCTTGACATACCCTTTTCCAGGTAGATGCTGTGATTAGCAACCAGAGAAATCATTTGAGTTTTGCATGTATTATGCCTTGTGTTCCGGAGCTGTTAGGATTTCACTAGGGTACTGACCAGATGGTGTTTAGGAGCACAGCTGCAGTGTCACAATATAAAGTTCAATGTCAGGTGACTTAGACATCCAAGGTTGCTTGAACAAGCACTATAGTGGCAGTGATCCATGTTAGGTGACAATGTCACAGCAATTCATGCAGCCTGACTCTCAACAGCTTAATGCTAGACATCTGCATGACATGGATCTGAGGCATACTGCAGAGGAGTGGCCACCTTTGGCCAAAGTGTGTCTACTTCCAACATGTCCTAGGTATGTCATATTGTACATTTACATTACTGGAACACATGTCTGTGTTCCCACATCAAGTCACACTACATCCACTTTGCTGTCTGGTTGTTTGACAGGCATTGCAGAGTTGCAAGCCAAAGTTATTACTGGATAGTTGAACTAGTTCTCTGTGCATGGACAGTGACATCTTCACTGCAAGGTGTGCCTACAGACAGTATTTTGATGCTGTCAGCCTCAAGGATGTAGCAGCATGAGCCTAACTTTGCTGGAGTTGTACACTGTCACATTTCTAGGTATGCTATTGTGACCATGCCTAATAACAGGATTATGGTTAATGCAAGGGCCACATGCCTGGGAAAGCATTGTACTCACTCAACCATGTTATGGCACACTGTTAGGTGCTGTTTTACCTTAGGAGAACTACATAAAGGTGATAACATCTTACATTTCAGCAGCTGTCATGCCACTGCCTAACAATGGCCTGTTGTGACATACACACAAGCAAGACTCTATTGCTAATGACATTATCTATGACTGCTGATAAGATGTGGAAAGCGTACCCACCCCTCTACTCCTATACCATACAAACACAATGTGTAAGAGATGTGACTATATTATAAACCTTGATTCCATGCTGTGTCACATATCAGTCAGTACATATGACAATGAGCTGTTTGCCAACATGTACACCTCACCTCCTATTCCATCCACAATGACATCACATACAACTACATGTGTGAAGCTCCTTACCAGACAAATGCCAAGCATCAGACACCTCAGAAACTGAAATGTAAGCTCACTACATATAATAATACCTCTGCAGAACACAGTACACATAATAGGTCATGCACTTCTGTCTCACCAGTGAAACACCTGAGGCAAAACACCAAACCAAACCTATTATTCATAGGTGATTACATCATGAGACACAATGTCCATCTCACCAGGCTGCATATAAGAAAGGTCACAGTTAGCTGTCTGTCAGGTGCCAGGACATGCCATACATGCACGCAAATCTGTCAACATCATGTAATGTTATAACAACATCATAGTTCCTATTGTGTACATCTTGAGACATACCTCACTGGACTGTATGCAGAGACATGACTGAACTTAAAGACTGTGTTTCTCTAGCGGCTATGCTCATAGCCTTCAGCTGCATGACCTTCACCTAAGATGATGGCTCAATACACATTTAAAATGATTGAAATCAATAATTGGCTTAGAGTGTGGTGTCATTATAAAGGGACCCACTACATGTCAGCCTGGGATGACTTGCTCGACAGACTTTGATGCTTTTCCAGAAATGGTCATCATCTGTCACCCCTGGGATTTTATGTACTGGCCAAGGCTGTTGACATCCCCATAGGGCATCTTATAGACAGTGTCTCAAGGAAAAGTTTTCCAATGATAAAACACCATCTTCAAACAACATCATGGTTATGCTGCTACATGCTAGGAATGCCAATGCTAAACTCCACTCATTGGAAGGTGTCCTCACCTTGTAAAATGCAGACATTTGCACAGTCACAGACACTTGGTTCAAGGCCATAGACAGCACCACAGCCATACCAGGCTACCCATCCCTTCCACATGTTCACACCTGAAAGTGACAGTGTGCAAGGCAATGCAGGTGGTGTATACATAGTCATTAAAGATAGATGCACATACAGATTGGTTAAACAGTGTGATTCCCTGAATACATTGCGGGTGCTATTCACTGCTGGAAGGGCACATAATTAAGCCATTGCCAGCTACAGGAGCAAATCCATGAATTAGGGCACCCATTGTGCTTATTGAGTCTACTTGTGTCTATCAAGATACATCACAACACCATGGTTTGGGATGACTTTAACTACCCATGAACTGTGTTGGTTACTCATACTCAAACTCACTTGCCCAAAGGTTAGTCCATGTCCTTAACTACAATGTCCTGAATAAGTGTTGTGACATTCCCACAAGGGAAGACAATGGACTGCATCAGGTGCTTAACAATACTGGTGACCACTGTAGCACCTCCTCTCTGAGGTCATCCCTGGTGAGATCTGACCACAAATCGGTCTCATTAAAAGTAAGTATCACACCTGACCCCCCCCCCCCGCAGCAAATACAGTAATAAACTTCAACAAAGCAAATTATAACCTCCTGTGGGATGGCACAAATAACTTGACTACACATCCTCCTTAGATGGAGCAGGCAACTATGCTGTGCTCTATACCAATGATTTTTGCATGCACCTGTACAACTGCATAGACTTGCCTGTACCTGACAGCAGGAAAACAAGCTCCTAATGGTACAGCAAACCTGCCTGGCAGACAAAGTGCCATTGGCAGGCTGGACAATAACAGGTTGGCACTGCTGTGTGACAGTTGGCTGTGTCCTGCATGGGATTCCAACAATGATTTTTAACACCATTGTGAATTCCTTGCAATAATAGTGCAACCACCAGCTGCATCCCAACTGACTGGAAAATGGCTACTGTTATCCCCTTGCACAGAGGTGGTGCATACATCGACCACAGGAACTATGAACCTATTAGCCTGAGTAGCCATATCTGTAAGCCTATGGGGCAAATCATCATGGACCTGATCATCAAAGATATATGCAATTTACAAACAGCTGACCCTACAAAGTTTGGATTTCTGAAAGGAAGATCATGCCTGTTAAACCTGGTGGACATGTATGAGGCAGTCACCAAGGACATGGATGAGGAGACATATGTGCATACAACCCCCTGGACATAGCCAAGGTGTATGACATTATCCCCCACTCAGGCATCAGTGACAAAAATCACCCAAGTAGGTATCAAAAATAATATCATTAAAGAGGTCACTAAGTGGCTCACTGATAGAACCCATACTCAAAATAGGCAAATCCACCTCCAACAGATAATTTGTTACCAGTGGTGTTCCACAGGGCTGAGTACTGGGTCCTCTACTGCTTGGAATCCATTTAACCAAAGTACAAGCACAAAGTGAATGTCTATGAATGACAAGGTTGGCTAATGCCTGCAATCTGTGAGCAGTTATAGAATCTCCCAGTTATGTCAACATCCTACAAGACGGTCTTCATGAATAAATGATTGTTGACATTCTCATGGCCTTAAACTCCATGCAAATATATGTATTATCATTTCCATTGATAACACCAATGTTTCCAGTAAGTAGCACATCAGTAGCAACACCTGATGTACATACTCGGGGGTGGTAGATCTGGGCACACATGCCTGGGCACACAGGTTTACACCTACCTTACCTGAGATCACCATGTCTCCCCATTGGTAAGAAGGAAATTATATCTTGCTCATGTCATAACTGATGGCAATGTCACCTAAAAATGATGTAATGATAACCTCCATGTACTCTTCCCTCAGTAGGCCAATATTTGAATGCAATGGCTGTTTTGCCATGTACCTTTCCAAATACTTGTGGCAATTGCACAGAATACAAAGGTTCCTCACAAGGAAACTTCAAGTCTTCAGTATCTGTCACATGGGGATTGTCTGAAATAACTGTTATTGCAGCCTGCATGAAATAAACTGTTCAGAGGTGATCTCTGCCTTGCATACAGGGCAATGTATGTCGACACTGCTTTTTTGGAAATGCTGCATACATGTAGGTGGAATGGTACATGGATTACTCTCTGTGAGGACATTAACCTGGTATGTGACCTTACTAATACATGCTGGTGGGAGAGATATGGATACCAAACTTTGACAAACCTATGAGACAGACTCCCACCTAATGCCAAAAAGAGTACCTCATTGGCCCTCTTCAAATGCAATCTGTATGACTGGCTGAGTGACCATCATTTCACCACAGGGCTTTTGCATGTGTCCCTCGTGAGCAGGGGTAATATGTGCTGATTGTGTAAATAGGGGTAAGAACTTGGCAAGGACTGTAAGGGCCCTAGGGACATTAGGCTAGTAAAGTCCAATGATCCTATGATCCCATATGCTGATGTAAAATGCTCTAACACCACCCACACAAACCTGTCTACAGTGAAAATAGCAGCACTACCAATTAATATTTACAGAACACTGCACAGCACACACATACTCCAAGTTGGCTGCAATTAGATTAGAACACCTACTTATCTAATAATGCACACTACAAATCTCAGTTAGTACTTAATGCACGGACCACAGCTCAAACCTGCTATAAACATTTCTTTAGGTAATCTTATGCTAGATGACATTAACAGGTCATATTGTGGTCAAAAATTTGGAGGCACTTGTCACCTGCTAGAACTAAAATACTGTAAAACCCTACCTCTTTCTAAGTCAGTGTGGTGATCCTATTCATTTTGTAGGGAGATGCACACACACACAAACATACCCAGTGGCCTGGACTGAGATTAGAACTCCTTAATATCCAGTCTTACACACTACAGATCATAGTACTTATTGCACGTGACATGGCTAAAGTCTGACATTAGATTGGCAGTTGGTAGTCTTAATTTACTTAACATCAGCAGGCCTTGTGGAAGACAGGATTTTGGAAGCCAGCATAGGTTCATAGGTTCATAGGTTCATACTAGGCTATCTGCCCGAGGGCATTTACAAGCCTAGCCCATAGTTTTGTGGCTTACGCCACCCCTTTAGTATGGGGAACTATACCCATTATTTTGCTGTGCCTCTGTTGAGCAGTGACACTGAGGTAATCCCTGGGGTATATCTGCGATCTCCCATCCATTGGTCAAGATTTCTCTTGAACAAGGCCAGCGAGGTGCTCTGCCTCACATATACCGGGATTTTATTCCACAGCATAGGGAGTCTTTGGGTGATGAATCTATCCCTCCAGCACGTCCTATTAATAGCCGTGTCGAGGTTTAAGTCTCCCCTTGTGGCTCTGATGGATCTAGATTTTTGAGGTGAAGCATATTCATCAAATCTGGGTTTGACATGGCCTTGTATGTTAGGCAAAGGTCACCTCTGAGCAAGCTTGACTGAATAGAGCTGGAGTTCTTTCAGTCGGGCAGCATAGGACAGATGTTTGAGACCCTTTATCCTTTTGGTGAGGAACTTTTGTGGCCTCTCCAGCTGCTGCAAGTGTCGGGTCAGATACATTCGAATGGGGCATTGTACTCAATCATTGGTCTGATGAGTGATGAGTATAGGGAGACTATGACCTCCCTTGATCTAGATGAGAATCCCTTCATGATAAGGTGGGCAATGTAGAAGGTCTTCCTAACTACTTTAGCTACATGGGTGTCGAATGACAGACTACTATCAACCTGGGTCCCCAGGTCCCTGATAACTTCTTCTGTACTCAGTGGATTGCCACCTATTTGGTAGCTAGGGGTAACCTTGTTTTTCCCGAAGGGTATGACTATGCATTTTTGGCATTTAACTTTAGGCCATGGCTCTGGCACCAGTTATCCATTTCTGTGAGACCCTTCTGAAGGATATCTGTGTCAGATGTGTTTTCTACTATGGCCCAGTTTGCAGTCATCTGCAAACTTTGTCAGCCATAACCCTCCTGTGTTTGCTTGTACTGAAAAGTAGATGCCAAACAAGAGTGGGCCCAGGACTGAGCCCTGTGGTACACCACTTGTGACAGGCTTTGAGTCTGACATGGCGCCAGCAACTCTGACCCTGTGGGTTCTGTCACTCAGCCAGTTTGCAACCCATCTTGTGATGTATGGGTTAACATTTAAGCTGATGAGTTTTTCAATGATACCCGAGTGGGGTATTGTATCAAAGGCCTTCGCCAGATCGAGGTAGGCTGTATGGACTGCCTTTCCTCATCAATGGCTTTGGTGACTGTTTCAAAAAGTCAACCAAGTTTAGAAGGCATGATCTGCCTTTGACAAAGCCAAACTGGGATGGATCCAAAGTCTGCAAATTCCCTATGTCTTTATTTATGAGGTCCATTATGATCCTCTCCATGGCTTTGCAGATAAGGCTTGTCAAGCTAATGGGCGGTAATTTCCAGGGTCGGTGGAGGCACCGCCTTTGTGAAGTGGGACCACAGTTGCAGTGCACCACTCCTGGGTGCGTATCCAGAGGTAAGACTATGATTAAACAGCTGTCCTAGCTGTGGGTTTAATTCCTCGTTGAGTTCGTGGAGCACACAGCCGGGGACACCATCAGGTCCCATGGATGCTGTGTTTTTGCTTTGGAGAGAGCAGTTCTCACTTGGGCGTTGGAGATGTTTGGGGGCTGCAATCGCTTGGTATAGATATCTCTCCTTTTGGGGAGGGGAGAAGTTTGCACTGAACCTGTCAGCCAGTATGTTGGCAATGTCTGTAGGATCAGTAATCTTCACATCATTTTGAACTAGTTCTGAGCATATCTGGGAGTTTCCTCCCAGGTTTCTAACATAGCTAAAGAAGGCCTTATGATTGTCTTTTGAGTCTTTAGCTATTTTTCTCTCAAAATTAGCTTTGGATGATTTTATGAGAGCTCTTATTTTTTTACTTATAGTGATCAAGGGTGTCTTACTTTTTAAGGATTTTGCTCTATCTTGTAGTAGCTTCCTCCTTTTGTTGTAGAGTTTGTTTATGGCTGGGGTCCACCAGAGTGGACGCTTGCCTTTGGTACAAAGAGTCTTTGTTTTGCTTGGGATTGCCTTATCCATGCAGTCCTGCAGGTGCTGGTAGAAGGCATTTGTAAGTGATTCAGCGGCTTGAGTACTGTTTTCCGCCGGCTCGGGGGCCTTAAAGGAGACCACACTAGTCTTTAGAAGTGTGAAGTCGGCTGAGAAGTTCTTTACTGTGGTCTTTTTATTTCAGGTGGGGTGGGATGAGGACCTCCAGCGAGATTAGTTTGTGATCTGATCTCACCAGTGAGGGGTATACTTCCGGTGTTGAACATTGTGCTCCCATGTTCGTGATGATGAGATCAAGTATGTTTTCTCCTCTTGTGGGGATGGTGACTAGTTGTTCCATGGCATTTGAGTTTATGAATTCCAGGAACTTTTGGGCTAGGGTGTTTGGGCTTGAGTAGTGTTCCCAGTCTATATTAGGGTAATTGAAGTCACCTAGTATGATGGTGTTTGGTGATACATTTATCCCTCTAGTGTTTTCAGGAAGGCCATGTGAGGTTCCTGAGTTTGTGAGGGTGGCCTGTAACATGCTACAATTTGCAGAGCAGTCTTGCCTATGGTTAATTGCACCTGGATGGTCTCCGATGCATCGTCGTTGCCACCAGTCTTGAGGTGTGGGTGTCTTTGATGAATATGGATACCCCCTCCTTTCTTGGTATTGTCCGGATTTTGGGGCGGGCATGATAAGAGGTAAAACCTGATAGTGCTGGGGTGCTCTCAGGAGCCTTGAACCAGGTTTCTGTCACTGCACAGACATCGATGTTCTCCATACTGAGAAGGGCCTCGCGTGCATTTTGAGATTTAGACTTCTGGCATTGAGCAGCATTACCCTTAGTTTTTTCCTTTTTGTGTTCTAGGGTGGTAGGTTTAGAATTTGAGCCTTGCCTAAAAAGGCACTATGGGGTGGCAAGAGCCTTTGCCAATAACCGAATCCCAGGGTGACAGGTGCAAGCCGCCTCATAAGCAGCGTGGCTTGTCCAGCATGTCATCCCAGGCAGACAGACATTGGATCCCCTTTGAATGACACCAGAGTTTAAGCCAATTGTTAAAGCTGATCATCTTATCTCTGTATTGTGGCATCATTCTTGGTGAAGGTAGGATACTGCTCAAGGTCAGGGTCATACCTGCCTGGGCTACATAATCAGAGAGCTCCTCAATGTCTCTTTTCATGTAGTCCAAGGAGGTACGTCTCAGGTCATTTACACCAGCGTGGACAATGACTGAGTCATATTTGTACCTGCTGTTGAGAGACCTGAGTGCTTGCGTTATGTGGCGGATTCTAGCGCCCGACAGGCATCAACTGCAAGGGCCAAAAAGTGCAGAACTTTTGAAGTTTGGTAGTCAATGAGGGATTCTCATTTGTTTTGAAGACAGATGCCTTTCTGCTTGCTGGATTGCTCAACCTCCCTCATTTTCAAAAGATTCACCTACTTATGAGGTAATTTGCATTCCTCAAAATTTTCCCTGTTTGCACATGCATGCACACTGCTAAGCGGAGATTACTGAATCTAAAAATGTTAGGGCTTGTGCATGCTATGTGCCACAATGCATGCACAAAAATCATGTAGGCTTTACTGAATTCCCCCCCTTCTTCTTAATTAGAATCTTTTCAGTGTGAGGTTATAAAACTTATGTTAGAAAAAATGGGTAAACTTGGAGTGTCTGTGCAAAACAGAAGGGGTCATGTTAGTCCATGTTAGAGTATGAAATATTTTCTTTACCAAAGCTCCTTATGCTAATAGTCATTTTTAAAACTGTTTTCATAGTAAAATCTACATTCGAGGGGAATATCATTCAGTTCAGAGTTAAAACCCAGATTCCTGTCTGCTGAGGCATTTGGGATGCTGATAATGGAGGCCAGGTTCCAAGCTGTGTAACTTGAAACAACATAAGGATATATAATAAGAAAAGCATAGCACTAGAGTGGAATTCTGAAAAGTCTTACACCAATGTTCACTGAAAGCTTTGTTGTAATTAAGGGGGCAATGCAGTAAAGAATGCTCATATATGATGTGCAAAGGTTACTAATATCAGCAAGGCAGATTTTGTACTATGAATATGTGTATCTTGGTTTTGCAAGCATTATGCTTATATGTAGAAATGCACAAGTGGTATTTACAAGAATTCTTGCATTATTCTATTTTAAAATTTTTGAGCAATTAACTGGGCAATGTAACAAACACAGAGTGTCATTTGAATAGTAGAATTCACCACACAGAAAAAATATACACTACAGCTAATTAAAAATCACATTCCCAATGTTTTTCTTGTGTGGTCATGAACCGTAGGGAGTGTCAAGTTGCAATTTCCCCACTGCAGAGTGATCTTGCAGTTGATATATATATATATATATATATATATATATATATATATATAAAATTACCAGAGGTGTGAGGGGTATAGGGGGCTTGCTTCCATGCAAAAAGTAGTTTTCTTATCTCTCTCTCTGTCTATCTGTCTAAACTAGTTGACGTGACAAATAGACATGCTATCAGTCAACTACACTCTCTCACTGTGTAAATGTAATGATCACATATACATATATGCTTTAAAATACTACTTACATATTGGTTCTATATTTATTTTGCCAGTGCCATATGCCACCAATGGGTCTCATTAACATGCAATGTTTCCAAATCTTATTCTCTGCAAAACGTGTATTTTGCAAGAGAATGATAGCACACAGTGCCAATATTCAGCAACATTTTCTAATCCATCAGTAAGTGCCAAAGTCTGCAACTCTTGCACAGCATGTCAGCCACTTTGTTTCAAAGGGATGAAGTCTTGAGAATGACCCAGATCTGAGTTAATGTACACAGTCCAGGCACCTATAGAATTATGAGGCTATATATGAACACCTCTATTTCATGAGAGGTATAATCACAACATGCTGGAGTGGGCGGCTGGTACTTGCATATCTGGTCCTTGGTCAGATTAATAGGTAGGCAAGAGGTGGTATTTTTACTTATGGAAGGTCAATGGGGACACACCTAAAGAAAGGACATGCCTTGTAGCTCACAGTCACCTTCTGAATAATGCCTGCACATTGAGGCAGGGCCTCCTTGCAATGCTTCCAAGCATCCTATATGAGTTTCAGTGATAGCTCCCAGGCTTACTCATCTCTTGTACCTAGCTAGTGACCACATCATAGTGGGGTTAATCTCTTGAGTTATTATGAGCAACTTGTTCAGAGACAAGAGGGGTTACTGGATTCACTCTCCAACAAAATTGCTAGCAACCCATGTAAAGTCCAAATTTGAAAAAAAGAACTGTGATGAGTTGTGAAACTGCATCAATACACTCACATCACACTCATGAACAGTACCAGAACTAGAAGCAAAATTACCTCTTATCACATAATATTATGAAAGGCAACAAATGAATTGAGTATTGTGTATAATCGAGTTAACTATATGGTCACTAACAAATCGCATTTTATATTGGTAAGTTAAGTTTTTCTTGCATGCTGCTTGGCAGAAAATGGTTTCTACAGGTGTGGGTTTTATGTATGGTCAGATTATTTAATCATACATCTGCCAAGCTGTACAAATGGCTGATGTGGAGCAAAACAGAAAACAGGTAAAACATAGCTACAGTTTTGTTATATTTTGTCAGCTTACATACAGATACTACAAACTAGCCAACAATAGTATTACTAAAAACACCTATCATATTAAGTCTCACCACCCCATCTAAAAATGGCTTCATAAACTCCATAATACTGGTGCAGATATGTTTAATGTACTTAATACATGTGGTGACTGCACAGTATACCTGTACCATACATGGACGTCATACCATACTTCTTGTCATATATCCTTAAGTATAAATAACTGTGATAGCTGACAATACAATAACATTGTTATAGACATGTGCTGAAGACTCTGGAGTAATATGAAAATTAATGGTACTAACATGACTAAGCTGTTTTCCAATCAAAAAACAATTATTATGGTGAAGTCACACAGTTAGGTTGTATTCTCTATGCAATTACTTGAGTTTTGATCACATATCATCATCACATTGTATTATAGTATTGCTTCCCATAAATCAATTGATGATCTCCAGTGTTTTCTTGCCCTGAGAAAAACTATGAAGTGATAGAACTATAGTTGATAGAAACTCACATGGTTGATAAAAATGGACTCAAAAGCATTGACATGTCACTTGAACAAATCCCCATTTGACTGAAACCTCATTTCACTGAGTTATAAATGACAGAACAGTGTGCAAGTATATATGCAGTATGTGGTGGTGTAATTTCTTAGGATATGATTTGCTATGAAAATAGGTATAGAAGATTAAGTGTAGATCAGCAGTACCCCCTGTTATGTTTCACTCCAAAATGTACAGATGTTTGTGTTTGTGCACCGACGCCAAGTCACTGTGCATGTTTTTTTTTTCCTACATTGTTGTATAACTGTGGAGGTGGTATGTGTGTATATATATATATATATATATATATATATATATATATATATATAGATATATATATATATATATATATATATATATATATATATATATATATATATATATTTTTTTTTTTTTTTTTCCATGGGGGTGAGGTGGTGAAGTCCCTCACTTGGAGCTAGCAGTTTAATGGTGTATTGTGTTAAGTACAATTTTGTCTATGATTTGTGACTCAGTGACATAAGTTCAAGTGACATTTCAGTCAAACATTTTCAACCATATGAGTTTCAATCCACTGTAGTTCTTTCGACTGATAGGGATCCATCTCTCTGTCTCTCTCTGTCTCTCTCTCTCTGTGTATATACATATATATATATATATATATATATATATATATATAAAGAGGGAGAGAGAGAGAGAGAGAGATTGATGCTCACAAACACAGAAATACATACACAACACATGTATGTTTGAGTATATGTGTGTGTGTGTCTGTGTGTGTGTGTGTCTGTGTCTCTGTATGATCATATGAAAAGTCAACATACATTGCATTAGTGCATTATTCACAAATGTGCTTAGTTGATACAAGTGAAATGCATATTATATATGAAGTACGTTTGTTACATTGTCCATTTAAACATTCCAGAAACATTTCACTGTCTCTTTAGTTACACCAAACACTCAGTGTAGCTCAGTTTAATACTCTTCAAAATGTTACCTTTATTCTTACTTTTGCTTTCTGAGTAATAGTCTTTTATTTTCTTAGGTATAATCTACTGTTAATGGAAGAAACTAGTTTTGAGGACTACAAGTGTTCTTCGGAGCACTGGTTAATTTGATGAGATCACAGGTAACAACCTCCATAGAAAGGTTTGCTTATTCAGTTTCTGGAAGATAGATTTCCTCCACACGTACTACTGAAGGCAGTCTGAGCTTCTAACATCTAAGAACATTGTCATTCTTAGCATGATTATGCACTCTGTTATCTCTGAACATGGCAATCTGTATTATTCCAGGCAGTGGTGTTTTCCACTTATAACATTTAATCAGGCCAGTCATCTACATCTCATTTCTCATCATCAATTCAAAGTCATAAGATTTAGGTCCGTCCAGAGCCCAAAGACAGCTGGTAAAGCAACAGTGTGCTTTGCCCATCACAGTTTTTTGAAATGCATGCAATTTATTGTTCGAATTGTCCACTATGATCAAGTAACGCACACAACAAAAGAAACTACAAAAACTACAGGATATTGCAAATTAAGAGTCAAGTAATGTACAAAGTTAAAGGGCCAAGTATAGTCTTTTACATATGAGGCAGTACAGGCCCCCAATACCTAAAGCACTTGATATCAAGAGATGTGCATATCTTCAGGAAATGGGATCCAACATTCCCTGGTTCATCTGAACTTAGTAACCAAAGAGCTGAAGACTATTATACAATTTGAATAGTCTTTTCCTAGTCCCATGGAAACTGTTAATTTGGAACCTGAGATACAGTCAAAAATTAAATAATGCCCTTTTTATATATCATGCTTCTATTCTCTGATTCAACCTGAAAAAAAAGAAAAAAATGAAAAATCTAAAAGTTTCATAAACATTAATTGTTTGCAGTCTAGCAAGACTGGGATTCAATATTTGTTTTCATATTCACAAATTAAATAATTTTATTTGTGAGAAAACATCACCAAGGAAATGTGATTCAATGATTACAAAAGAAAATTACATTTAGACTAAAGGCCAGGAACTGAATATGAAAAATAAAAAAGAAACACAAATAAGCTCCATCCACTCATCTCTTGTGTGTCCCCACATATGATTATGGAATATTTACTTACTGGTAAATATTCCAATAGCATCTGTGCCACAAGGGCATGAAGTTTTAAGCTAGACAAAAATACATATATTTCAGCTCTTGGTGTGCATGTGCAGAATCATTCATCTACAAGGATCAACATAACAGTAATAATTTCCTACTTTCCAACATACATTAGGAGTTTTAGAAGCATTCAGAAAAATATCCTAGTTCCTGCTGGAAGATGACAATAATCTCTTCTGCCTGCTCTTGGTATTTTTGAACATCCTAGAAAACTGGAGACTGAAAACTAAAAATAAATGGCTTAGACAAGATAGGTAAATACTATGCTACCTGCCGTTATGGGCCATTTTTCCTTCTAAAGGTAAGAAACAAGCCCTGTGCCTTGTACTTGTGAGGTAAACAAATTAACTATTATACCAGCCCCAAAACTGAGCATAAAAGGTGAAAAGTATTTAATACAAATAATTTTCTGGCAATTTCATCCATCCACCATAAAGAGCAGATTCTATGTTGTCTAGTTCAATTAATAAGAAACTCATTACTGTAAATGCTGCAGAAGGAAAGTCAGCTGATTTATAATCATGTGTCAAGTTACTGACTTGTTGCTGTGATGCTCAAAACATCCATAACCTATGGACTTGTTAAAACATCCAGAGGCCATGATAAGTCATCTTCATCCATCCATGCTCAACCCCTTTTCCCATTTTGCACATGGGGTCTGGGTGTCACTTCAACAGTGACAATCATCTCGAGCCAAGGTTTACACTGCTTGGTGGCTAGGCCACAAGCCATCTATACTTTACATAATCCCTTCCTCCCTTGACACTTATATTAATTGTAGACAACAAATGGAGAATAACTCGATCATTATCATCTTTATAGCTCTTTAGGTTGTTGTTGATAAAATAATCTTTGTGTTACTATAGGCCTAAATTACCCAGATGACTATCTACTCATTCTCATAATGAATTTAACAAAACACCCCTGCAGAACTAACTTTAAACTGTTTTCAAAGAGAAGGCAATATGTTTAATGCCAAGAATTGATCTGGCATGGAAAATACTTATATGTAACAAAGTTTGTCAAGGCTGACTAGTTCCAGGACACAATCAGAGAGAGGCTATACATGCTAACATGGTTCAGTAGTGTCAAAAAAATAAGTTCTTTGAAGTCCATGTACTGCAAAGATCTTTTCATGGTTCAATCCCCAAAACTATAAATAAAGCTGTAATAATCAGGGAGCATTATATGGGTGTAAGCATGTGTTAACCCTCAAACAAGCATTTGTTAACCCTCAGACATGTATAGGGTAATCAGGCACAGCAGCTGACTAGGTATATTTAGATAACATATAGCTTATTGGTGGTTCTTAACAAAAGGTGTAGATCGTCATACTCCTGCAATTACTACCAGTGAAAAAGGCCCTCATGTTATTAGGGAATAGTTATCAAACAAGAATAATATATAACTGAAGGGAATGACATGTGAGTGTGAAAGGCATTATGTAACACACCAGTTTATAAATAGGATAGATGATCAGAGAATGCACGCATTAAGAATTCAAATGAGTAAACATGAAGGAGCCCTGTCGTAAACATCTACTGTGTTGACCAGTAAGGAATACTATAAACAATGCTGAAAATAACAGAAAATGCAACCGCTGGCCTTTGCAAACTGGTGTTTTTATTAGGATGAAAATGATCTAATTTGTTAGATGGATCATCCACTACAATGCAATAGTGCTGATGCTAAAAAGAGTTTGGTGAGCAAAATGAGTAACGTAGAAGAGAGACAGACAGATCAAAAATAAATACATAAATAAATAAATAAATAATGCACATCTGTAGTCCTCCTACCTGTAAACCAAAATTAAAATAGTGAAATGTCCATATGCAAGGAGTTTAATAAATCAACAAGAGTGGCACAGGAAGATGTGCTGCTGTCATACAGCATTGGAGCTGCATTGCAGAGCATCAAACCATATTGTTTGTGGAGGACGTTACCCTCCTGAGGTGTCAACATTTATATAATTCATAGTCATAGTCAAAAATAATGGAGGACGGGGCAATTTTTCAAACATTATTCTAATTCACTTAAATTAATAGAACAACAGATTTTGCAACAGCATGCATATTCTGATTAACAAGAAATATGAAACAAATATTTGGCTTAATTGATTGATTGTAATTCTTAGTGATTTGCATGAAAATGAAACAGTTTTATAAGGGACATGATAAAAAATGAAGCAAAATCAAGGATGTTCTGCAAAATTAGCGAAAGTTTACAGGTATTTCTGGACGGGGAAGCTATGACCTCATGGCCTTCAACTAAAAACTTTAATATAACAGTAATACTTTGTTAAAACAACTTACAATGACACTTTGGATAAACTTACATTTTTCCATCATATATCACAAAACAGCATAATCAATAGTAAATAAAATGCATGACACATAGTCATTCAAATGCTTCAGTCTGGTGTAAGTCATATCTTTTGAGTTGTGTACTATTTGATTATAATAGCATTACCATCTAGAACCACTTACGTTTGAGGACAATATCAGTATAAATGCGATACTTAGAAAACTGGTGTGAGTATGGTTTGTCATTGTTAGTTATTTTTTTTTTTTTACCAGGATACTCTCACAAAGCCCATGACAAGTTTTCAAAGGAGAGTCCAGATGGCACCCATACTGAACAGAGGAAATTTGTCATTGGACCGGTCAAATTCCTTATCTCTGTCAGTAGGTGGTGCTCATAGTACAATGATAGCTATTAATGCAACAGATAAGCAGGAGGCTAGAGTAGGTTGAGAGGAGGTGACTGTAGCTAATTTGCAACACAGAGATTTAAATAAACAACATTTACTAGAGATGGGTGTACAGAATGCAGGCGATTCCTTGTATGAAGTTTTATTTTCTAAAATTATTGATAAAATTGCAACTACTACTGACAATATGGTGAAAGTCATTTTGATGTACCCTTTCAGCTTGGAGTTTACTCACCCATACAGGATGAAAATGGTGGAATAGGAGAGAAATAAAAAGCCTACATTGACTGTAAACAATTCATAGCCATGTCAAGTGGCATCAATTAGTACTTCAGATCAAGGATATTGCAAGACACAGAACAGAGAAACATTAGCTGCATGCTATTGCAGGAGACTTGGATCAATGCAAATTGTTATTAAGATATTGTGAGCTGATGGTAAATTATCTATATTCAGTCATACAACATCTTTCCATGGGGATTCACTTGTTGATTGACGTGGGAAAGACAATAAATTATCAAACACTTAGTGCAGGGTATTACTCAGCAGATTAATTCATGGAAGTATAATTATCTTCCTTTCTTGTCTATGATGCAGGATGTTAATTTTTTTTTTTCTACAAACATTTTTCCTTGTTGTGAGACATCTTCCTCGTGCAGTCTTGTTGAAGGTAGTGATGACTGTGCAGAAAAGTTTGGTGATTATCTTTGTCAGGAGTCGACACCCAGAATACCCATAGTTCAACTTAGAGTTTCAGGTAATGTTACAATGTAAAGCTCATAGGGTACATAATATGTCAAACTAAATATGCTGCAAACAGCTCCAATTTAACATCCTAACTCCCAGCACAAAGATCCAGTTAGTCTTTTATTTTCTTCTGATTGTGTACTGCTTTACAATGTTTCAATAATTTAGTTCACAAATGTCTTTCTTTTATGTGTTAAGAGAAATGGGGGTTAGTCAAATGATTTGAACAAAGGTTTTGTACGAAATAGGTGAAGAGAAACTACAGAAAGATATATGGATAGGAACCAAAATGTGAGCTAACTTCAGAAATGGATAAGAAGAGGAATATATTATGTCACAGATATCTAGGATGTTAAAAAAATCTAGTACTTATACCTAATGGGTAATACAACAGGGAGATACCAATGCACAGGGTACTCCTTAGTGACAATATTTGTAACTTCATCAATGTGATAGGAAAAATAGAAATTATATAGATTGCATGGTTACAGAGTGGTAGGTGGAACACCTATTGAATCATAGTATCCTATACCACAATGAGCTCAGACAACTATACAGAGGAAATCATAGATATGCAACACAACCCTATTAGGTAGTTTATTTCTAAATGTGATAAGCTATTGCACTGTATCTTTCTGAACATGAAGTAGAAGTCTTTTGTATATCTATGCTGAAAATAACATCCCCTGTCTTATACAGTTTACATACATAAAGTCTATTTCCACATGGCATTTTTCACTGAAAATATTTAGAAATACTAAGAAGTCATCAACTCTAGGTGTTGGCAATATGGCAGGCTGCAAGCCAGCTATAAGCACATGGTATAGGCATGTTGAGAAGTTAGAATGATTTGGGATTGGACACTGGATTGGGTAATATGGGCAAGGCAAACTCAGTTTGCACACACAAGGGATACTCACATTTGATTATTTTAAAGCCCACCTCCAGGCATTGCATTAGAGGCAGCAATCTTTAAGTGGATTAGTGCAATCTTATCTGGATTACCGACCACTATATTTAAACTTTGGGGAAAAAAGGGAACCATATTGGCAAAAGGATTTCATGTATATTTGGCAAAAGAATACTTGGTCAGGAAAGAAGGTGAGCACAGTGGTGTGGTCAGAGTTTTCATCAAAGTTTTTTTTATATTTATCTTCTAATAATATTTAAAATCATTGAGAATGGTCATTGTTGTTCAGGATAAGTTAGCTGTGTTGATTCCAAGGAAGGTATTGTGCTTTTATCTTTATAGTTTTGACATGAAGTATGCTATGTAGTTAGAAGAGACTTCCTCAATCAATGTGATATATAGCATTACAAACCATATATTCAGCTTCATGCATGGGAATTCTGTGTGGATATGGTAGTATTTGATATTGTATCAATGTTTATTTATTGGATGTACAATTTATGTACTGATTTTTGATCTTCCACAGTAAACATGCTTTTCAAAAATAAATAAATGAATAAACAAATAAATAAGCAACAAAGACAAAAATAAAATAAAACACAAGCTGTTCTTTCCAGTTTCACAGTTATGTATATCATTTTGTAAAATGATGTAGAATTAAAATGGGTGAGGGTGGAGTTTCAATTGAAATAAATAAAAGAAAACATTGCTTTCTATCATATTTTTAGTCATGGATCATTTTAAATTTTGCAATAAAATAATAGTCACACCTGCAGTAACAATTCCTCAGGTGAGAGAGATCTGTTTCTCTTTAGTATGGTAACAATTTATGATGTTCACTATAGAAAGAAACAGCTCTGCAAACCATTGTACCAAATATTGACTAAAATCTGGCATGTGCATCACAGTTTGTGTTAACATGGTTTACATTAAAACAAAAAGAATAAGTTGCAAATCTGGTCAAGAAATACATACATAAAAGAAAGACATTTATGCACCAAATTACTGAAACATTGTGAAGTTGTACACAGTCAGGAGAAAATAAAAGACACACTGGATCTATGTACTGGGAGTTAAGAAGTTAGTGTGGACATGTTTGCAGCAAATGATCATTTACATTTCATTTATCAACAAATTTCTATATAGAATAACAGGTATGTCTTAAGATGTGCAGCCAACCAAAATATTGTTTCCTTTATGCTAAAATGGGGTATTTTAAGTGAAAGCATTGTAATCTAGTAGGTAAAGTATATGGCCAAATATGTTTCAACAACAAGAATTGTGATAAAATATGTACTAGGTGTTGGGGAAGACTATTTTGAGTGAATTGCCAAACATTTATCAGCAGAATAATAATGATGAATAAAAGAATGTGATAAAATCCTAGAGATAGATCCAAGTCATGTGCATTTTTTTTAGAGTGGCACTACTCAGCCAAGAGGTTAGGAAGGATATTCATAAGCCTCTGTTTTATTACCAAATTCTTATGCTGCATTGGTCTAGGAGACCGAGGGTGAAAATTAAATTCCAGTAGAAGGATAAACAGATATACAAAAGTGAATGAATCAAAAGAAGATTTAAAGAGGGAAGGAAATACAAAATATTTTTCTAATATTGTTAACAGATTGCTATTGTTTTTAAGTGGGGGACTGCAAACTGGACTGAACAGTCTGAATGTGATATTTATACTATATGTTTTATGAAAGTTTCTGATAGTGAACAATACTGGTTAGAGAATTGTTCTGTTGAGAAAGGGTTTTGGTTATGTAGATAATACATATAAAGCAGAAATAGAGTGGACATCCCATTTGACATTTCTACTCACTTAAATGTATGCACATGATATGGTTTTATATGTGCATAATGTGGAAAGATTCAGACAGATCATGATAGTGGTACAAAATATATTAATGAAGAAAGGGCTATGCATAAGTGCAGGTAAAAGTGAAAGAGATGGACATGATGGCATTATAGAAACTGTGCCTTTCTATTTTAAAGTGTTTCATTTTAAGAACTTGTGCAGTCACAGAAACCTGGTTCAATGTCTCAGAAAATACCCTGGCCTTGAAAGGCTACAATACTTTCCACCCCCTTTAGACTGCAAAATGAAGATGTGAAAACCAAAGGAGGCAGTGTTTCAATCTGTATTAGACACAGATTCACCTCCCATCTAGTTAGATTGGACAGCTCCATAGAGTTATCCAGGTCCTGGTTACAGTGGGTAAGACCACCATTCAGGTCATAGCCAGTTATATATCCCCCCCCCCTCCATGGGTTATGAAGCCCATGAAGTCTACTTGACCAAACTGGAGCGAATCTAAATTTTACTGAACATGCTAGTTATGGGGGATTTCTGTTATCCCACCATCAACTGGGAAACCTACACAAGCCCTAACTCGCTAGAGCAAAAGTTCCTTGACTTTGCTAATTCAAATGCCCTGGAACAAATTGTCCATACCCTAACAAGGGGAGCAAACACTCTGGATCTGGTCCTCACCAAAATGCGAAACAGATGCAATGCCACAACTGTCAGACCTTCTTTAGTTAAAAATGACCACAAACCAGTCAACTTCGAGCCAGTACTAATACCAGAACTCACAAAGGGTGAAATTAGGCTAAATAACTATACCCTCCTAGGTGAAGGTATAAATGCATTTCAAGCTCCACTCCAAGTTGGAAGTGGAAATTACACTGAAGCTTATACTAAAGCCCTGTACAATCACTTGCATAAATGTATAAACCAAGATATACCAGAAAAAAATCAAAGCCAAAGCCTCAAGTGAGGACAAGCTGCCATGGTAGACATCCAGCATCAACAGACTTTACAATAAAAGTAAAGATTTGCTGTCCAAGAAAACAAAGGCAAGACCCCAACAATGGAAAAGCACCATCCTCAGCCTCAACAGGCAAATAAAACAACTTGTCAAATCCTCCAAGGGCTCCTCTGAGAAAAACTTAGCAAGTACAGCCAAGTATAACCATAAGGCCTTTTACAGCTGCGTATGTAACCTAATGGGTAGGACACAAGGATGTGCAGAATAGTGGCCAACAGTATCGCATACACTGACCCCACAGAGATAGCAATTCTGCTAGTGGATAGGTTTGGCAAAAATTTCCCTCCCATATCCCCTCCTAACTTACAACAAACCTTAACCCAAACTCCCTCCCACCCTACATATCTGAAGAACAGGTCCTCAAAGCCTTGTCTAAGGCAAAAAACACATTCTCTATGGGAACAGACAACATCACAAGCTGTCCTATAAAGAGGCTAAAACATGAACTAGCATCACCACTAAGTGCCCTTTTCATTTATAGCCTAACCACAGGCTTTGTTCCTCCGGAATGCAGAACAGCAACAGTTAATCCTCTCCACAAAGTTGGCCTAGCACAGTCTTGGGGAATTATAGACTCATAAGCCTGACCAGCCTCACCTGTAAGGCCATGGAATGTATCACTATGGACCTCATAAATAAAGATATAGGTGACCTCAGAACTCTGGATCCTACCCAATTTAGCTTTGTGAAGGGCAGATCCTGCCTGTTAAATCTGGTAGCTTTCTTTGAAAATATGACCGAGGCCATTGATGAGAGCAAGTCTGGGAACACAGCATTCCTTGACCTGGCAAAAGCTTTTTACACAATCCCACATTCAGGCATAACTGATAAACTTAGCAAACTGAATGTAAACCCCTCCGTTGTAAGGTGGGTTACCAACTGGCTCACAAACAAGACACACACTATCAAAGTGGGTGACCACATCAACCAGCAAACCTATTACCAGTGGGGTGCCAAAAGGGTCAATGCTGGGCCCCCTACTGTTTGGTATATACTTATCTAAAGTTCAGGTCAAAGCTGAGGGGATGTGGCTGATCAAGTTTGCAGATGACTGCAAACTAGGTGCAATCATTATATCTCCAAATGACATTAGTATACTCCAGGAGGGTCTCAAGTAGACATACAACTGGTGTATTAGTTACGGTCTCAAACTGAATGCAAAGAAATGCATCTTCATTCCTTTCAGCACAAACAATGTCTCCTCACACTATCAAATGAACAATAATACCTAAGTACCCATGAAGTGGTAAGGGACCTGCGATCACAAGCTGACTGTGACCATATAAGGAAAACTTTCTATGTAGCACACTTCATTAGTAAAGGCATTGCCTTAAGAGCAAAATAAGTTATAACCCTCCCTATACTTAGCACTTACCTGGCCCATAATTGAGTATATATCATACTAAGTACCTGCAGCAATTAGACAGCCCTCAGAGGTTTCTAACAAAGAAGATCAAGGGGCTCCAGCATGTGCCATTTACAGACCGACTAAAGACCCTGTCACTATACTCTGTGTTATATAGACTTCTTAGGGGAGATTTATGCCTGGCCTACAGAGCAATCTAAGATGCAGACTAATGAACTTGCTGCATAACTGTAAATCAAACAGTACTAGGGCGACCCATTCCAGGGACCTAAATATGGGCTGTGACTTAAATAGAACATGCCGGAGGAATAGATTTATCTCCCAACAACTGCCGCATCTTTGGAACAGGCTACCAATTCATGTAAAACAGAGCATCTCTATGACACTGTTCAAGAGGAACCTGGAAGAGTGGTTGTGGCACCATAAGTTCTTACCGGGGATAGAGTCCACAACCCTCCTGGATATGGGCAGTCATCACTAAATGCAATCTTGGGTATTGACTAGCATTTCTATGGTATTACATGGCTAGGCTTAAAATGATTTCTGGGTCAGTAGCCTGTTAATCTCTTATGATCCTATGGTCCTATGTCCATAACCTTACACCTGCCATTTTTACACAGTCCCCTGGTCTACTGTTCATTCAAAGCTCCATGCTAATGGAAGTGGCACCTAGCATAACATGAGAATATATCAGAGAGGATGCCAGTCAATTAGGGTTGCCACCTTTTCAAATGCCCAAAGTGGGACATTTTTGGTACAAACATCATATTTTACAGGCCAAAACATACCCACTGCCAGTACAAAGGCCAGAACTTCACATTTTTGCCTAAATAAAAAAAAAACATCATATTTTACAGGCCAAAACATACCCACTGCCAGTACAAAGGCCAGAACTTAACATTTTTGCCTAAATAAAAGCATTTTAGTAGCATTTTAGTTGCTTAATCTGTTTCTTATAAAATGTAGGTGTTTCAGATATAGAATAACTGTTTTATGCAACTATTATATATAAAATATAGGAAATAAATTTGCCCTAAAATCTCAGGACATTTGCCATTTTTATAATTTTTTTTGCAGGACACAACTGCCCAAAGAGAGACTGTCCCTCGCAAAGTGGGACAGGTGGTAACCCTACAGTCAATGCTTACTGGTGGCTCTCCTATTTTATGGTACATTACTGCCACCTGGTGTCTATGACATTTTATTTCTGTTTTTGTTTTTTCCTGTTGCTATGTCCCCATGGCTTAGTCACCACAGTGCCATGTAGCGCACTGTCATGAAGGTTATGTCTGCCTCCATCTCAGCTCCTGAGTTTTATTCAGGCCAGATTCCATGACCCTAATGGTCAATCTTTTGCTATCCGTGCATTGTGTATGAGCTATACATGTGAGGGAACTGGTTAGGGAGCATTTATACATTTATTTCAAGTACTTGCGGCACACTTCCAACTGTAGTCACTTTTGGCTTTATATTTTACTCCTTCAGGGACTGTTCTGCCAAATAAATATTTTAATCATAATTTATTTTTGTGTGTTTTTTTTAATTACTGTGTGTGTGTGTGTGTGTGTGTGTGTGTGTGTGTGTGTGTGTGTGTGTGTGTGTGTGTGTGTGTGTGTGTGTGTGTATATATATATATATATATATATATATATATATATATATATATATATCTGTATTTTCTCTTTCCACTTATGTTAATATTTTCTGCAGTGTTTACAGTGTCAGTGGCTTTAGTGTAGCAGTGACTACCACACCATCCATTTGCCATGCAATCTTTTCCTTGGTCCCCAGCTGTCTCCAGGCAAACCTGTCTGTAGGGTGAAGTAGGTCACCAAAAAGGAGGTGACTCACTATGTTCCCTGGTGAAATGTGGTGCTCTGCCTCTCATTTTTTTGGTAATGTCAAGGGGTGCCACTCTTGAGTTTTGAAAAATATTATCTAGCAAGAGATGGTGGGTCTGGTGATGGCCTTGTTGGACTGGTGTCTGGACACCTAATCTGACATCCTGTAACATGTCCGTGTATGACTGATAGCATTGCGCAACAGCCTGGGCCTTGCCAGTGAGGTACCAATGTCTGGGCTCAGTTAGGTGGGATTATACAGTGTCAGCAGTGCAACAGGTAACATACTCACCTTTGGTTCAGAAGGCTGTGCGATCCATTCTCACGCCAGGTGTATTGGGTTTGGGGGGGTGATACACATCTGAATGTGCTACCATTTGGATGAGACTTTAAACCCAAAGCTCCATCTGCTTGAGTCTGTGGTATCTCAGGCAGATGTAAAAGTTCCCACAGTGCTTATCAAAAACAGTAAGAATGTTGCCTGATGCCTTGACCAAATTTACAATAGTAATATAAATACCATCTTGGGTTTCCTTTGAAAATTATGCACTCCTGAATCTGTTGTCTTTTTGATGAGACTTTAAAGCTGAGGCTCCATCTGCTTGAGTTGGTGGTATCTCAGGTGGATGCAAAAGATCTCACGTCACCTATCAAAAAGAGTAGGACCATTCCCTGATGCTTTTGATCAAATTTCTCCTAGTAGTATAAATAACATCTTGGGTCTCTCCTGAAAAAAGACTGATGGCCTAGTGGGAATAACCCAGTCAACAAAGGCTAAATAAATAAATAAAATATGGATGGTCATGTAGGTTACTGACCTCTAGCTGACTGTGGCTTTGAGCAGCATGGCTATCATCTGTCATTCCACCCTTTCCTCCATGTAGGTCACTTTCCACTCTAGTTTATATTCCAGTCTCAAACATATATCACAAAAAAATGGAGCCACATTACATACTTTATTCGATAAAATAAATAAAGCCAATGAACAATAAACTTTACAGAGTGCACTAAGCTCTTTCATCTAGTAAATAACTCAAAGACTTCATCAGAGTTAATGCAACATGTGGTTGCTGGTGTTCATAAAGGAGTAACTCAGCAATAGCAAACCAAATCCATTAAATTACATTACTCAACTAATGAATATGTAAATCATTGTTCTAAAATTAAAAATAAAAACATTCTTTGTATATTTATACAATTTAAAATATGTAAAATATATATATATATATTTATAGCGTAAAATGTCAAGACAATAAAACAAACAGACTGAAAATAGCTAACTGTAAAAGAGACAATTTATTTACTTATTTATTTATTTATTTACATTTGTTGACCGAGAGTGTCCGACTGGACGTAGGTCCATTTTCAGCGGAGGCCCCGGGAGAAAAGCTCCACAGTTAAAATAAACAGACAGTAGTTACATTGGATTAGAAAGCGATTAACAATTTAACATAGCAATTAATTACAAACATATTTACAGATAAAGAACATAGTACATCAGTAGACAACTAGAATCTTTATCTGCGAAGTAGATAACAGACATTAACAAATGTTACAGCAAGAAGTTCCTGCTGTATAATAAGTACTAGGCTTATGAGCATCCGAGCTTGCTATAATCAAGGTAGTTAGTGGGGTGGAAAGAAAGGTAGTGGTTGGATGGGGTGGGTGATATTAGACTGGGAGTTGCAAGGGCATAGCCAGCATGTTTTTAGGTGCGCTTTTAGTAAAGTTTTGAAGTGGGTGCATGATGGTACGGAGGTAATTGTGGGTGGGAGGGAGTTCCATAATTTGGCTATGGCGCAAGAGAAAAGTGCTTCACCAGCAGAGTTATTGGCTTTAGTGATCTGAAAGTGATTTCTGTTGCTGGATCTTAGTGATCTGGTGGATCGATAGGGTTGGAGTAGATTCTGGAGGGATGGGACATTTAGTGGATGGTTTACTAGTTTGTGGGCGAGTGATAGTTGATACCAATGAAGGAGGTGAGGGAGTTCAAGCCAGCCCAGTTCAACAAGTGAGAGACAGTGGTGACTATGGTAGGATGTCCCTGTGGTGAATTTGGCGATTTTGCTGTAGCAGGTCTTTAGCTTGTTTAGATCGCATTGCCTTAGGTTGGTATACATTGGAGAGGCATAAAGTAGGCTGGAGATAAGGTGGGAATTTGCTATTGAAATCTTTGCTGCTTTGGTGAGAAGTTGCTTATTTCTGTATAACTCTCCTAGTTTTTTGTGGACTTTTTTTATGGTCATGGATATGTGAATGTCAAATTTTAGTTTATTGTCTATTTCCACTCCTAGCAATTTGGTGTGCTCAGTTGGGTATATAGTGGTGCTGTCTTTTGCTGTGATGTTAAAGTGAGAGTTGTTTTGAGTATGTTTGGTGGGTTGGAAGATGAGTAGTTTAGTTTTGTTTGGGTTGAGTATTAATTCGGAGTTGGATAACCCAGTTTCAACAGAGGAAAAGGCTTCCTGTGTGACTTTTTGCAGTTTGGGTAAGGACTGGGCTGAGCAGATGATGGTTGAGTCATTTGTGTATTGTATGAGTGTGCCATGTTTGATGGCAGAGGCTAGATTAGTGGTGAAAACAGAGAAGAGTAGGGGTCCAAGGATGGATCCTTGGGGAACCATTATGGAGACAGGTAGTTGGGGAGATATGTCATTCTGCCATACAATGGATTGTTGGCGGTCAGACAGGTAACTCTGAAACCAATTGGTGACTAATTGAGAGAAGGATATGTTATTGAGTACAGAGATGAGTTTTTTGTGTGGGACCATGTCAAATGCTTTAGATAGGTCTAGGAAAGTAGCAGAGGAGAGATAGCCATTGATTTTATGCTGAAGGATAGTGTTAGCAAAGGGGATTATGGCAGTGATGGTGCTATGGTTTGGTCAGAAACCATGCTGAGTATTGGAAAGGAGGTTGTTAGTAAGGAGTTAGTCTGAGACCTGAGAATGTATGCATCTCTCTAGTATTTTGGAGAGTGGAGAGAGAATAGCTATGGGTGGTAATTGGTTAGTTTTGTGGAGGGGCCGCCTTTGTGGAGGGGAATTATATGTGATACCTTCCACAGTGTGTGAATGTAACTTTCTGACAGAGATCGGTTAATCAAGATGGATACTGGGTAGGCCAGAGCATCAGCTGCGATTTCTAGGTATTCACTTGGGAGGTTGTCTGCTGCTAATTTGGTGAGCTTAAGTTTAGTTAAGAGTTTTTTTTTATGTTGGAGGTAGGTACAGGAGAAAAAGAGAAGGCAGTAGGGAGATTACTAGTTGAAGGTGTGGGTTGGAGGGGAGGGGGGTTGTGTTGTTTAGCTAGTGATAATATGGTTTGTGTGAAGTGTGTGTTGAATGAGGTAGCAATATTTTTGGAGGAGTGAGGGATGGTAAAGTGACAAAGTAAAACTATTCACATACACTGCATGCTAGTGATAAAGCCTCATTTATTCCTGGTGCTACTGAGGCATTAAACTCTAAGAATAACTCTATCTCCCTTTATGGTGAAGGACTCCACCACAACTTGTTCAATAACAAAAAATATTAATTTTTTAAAGTTGGAACATACAATGATGTATCCATACAATACATTTGTAATTTTGTCTTTTTTTAATATTGTACAAATGTTTCAAACCCTCTGTTTTAGCTTCAAATTGGTTAACCTCACATAAAAACTACTACATGAGGTACAGGTAGCTAAATAAATCACATAAGACATGTTGCAGTTACATTTGCCAGCACATGCTATAGTTCCATCAACATTTGCTACTGATACATAAGGTCCTTCATGTATAAACCTGCCAATCACATAGCAACCACATTTATACATAATCTCTTTGGTGTACACCATTTTCCAGCTACCTACATCCTTTTCTACCAAGGACTTAATGTTCCTGCCTTTACTGTAAACCACCATCTGAAAAGCTCCTAATAAATTCTTTAGTTCTGATGGAAAAATAATATCCCAATTGAACCTGACCACCTTGATGTACTGAAATACATCTATACTGTAAGAAATGGCAAAAACAAGGATATCTGAAGATACAATATTGTTGTTTCTTGGGTGTAAAAATTCAGAAATAATGTTGCCCCCTCCCCCGAGAGGAAACTTTCAAAATTGGTGCAAACTGACCCTCACATTGCTATGTCACCTCATCTTTAATTTGATTTAGCAACTCAGTAGGATAACCCCTGGCTACAAACATACAAGCAAGCTGATGAGTGTCTTTCCTAAAGTAACATTTTCAGAGGTAACTCTGGATAGTCTGAACATCTATCCTTTAACAACTGATTTTTTTCTAATAGATAGGGTAACAACTTTGGAATTGTAAATAGGTATTTGTAAGAGTTTCTTTCCTGTATATTGAGGATACAAAGGAACCCAAGCTAAATTATTTTCCAAATATCAAGATAATTAATCCGGTTCGCACTTACCACATAAGTAATCCTTAAAAAAATATGTCGAAGTATCCCACTTGGCAAGAATGTCCACACATTCATCAACTGTTCCTTTCCATAGGATGAGAATATCATCCAGATATCTAAAGTATCCATGTACTACAGATAAAAAATCAGGGGTAAACATGTAACAGTCTTTCCATCCAGCTAGTACAATATTGGCATATACTGGGGCACAAGCTGCACCTAGAGCAATGCCAGATGTTTAATTAAATAATTCACTTTCAAACTGAATACAATTATTGCAGAGGACCATTTCTAAAAGGGGAGCAATGGTAAGAACATCCTGGGTGCTAAGCCCCTAACAGTTTGATAAAAAATTCAAAAAAATGAACTCCAGCGTTGTGGGGCATAATGGAAAAGAAATCAGTGACATAAACCATAATAAATATATTTTCATCAAAGGAAAGTCTATGAATTATTTCAAGAACATGCCACGAATCCCTAAGAATATGTTTTTTACCATTCAAAACATCTTTACACCTGTAATCAATAAATTTAGCTAATGGCTCAGATTTCAACCCCATTGCTGATACAATTGGTCTAAGCCGTGGCTCTATAGGTGATTTGTGAATCTTGGGCATGCCGACTATGGAAGCTATTTTAGGTTTAGGCACATTCACATACTCCCAAGCATAATGATCTAATTCGCCTTGCATAACCATGTCTAAAAGAAAAAATCCAATTTAGCAAAGGCAGCATTGATTTTGTTGATAGAGACACAGTGATATGTATTTCATTGGACAATAACTGAAACATCTTCATTGAAAAGTCAGTACTGGTGATAAGAACCACTCCCCCACTCTTATCAGGTTTCATTATCCTGACGCTTCTGTTAAAGACTTAAGATTCAGTCTGTCTTCACAACTCAGATTATCTGTGATGCCCCAACACTGGTCCAGTAATAAAGGAGCCTTGATCCTCACCACTGGCAACAGTGGAGGATGTACACACTGGGAGGATGACAAGTACACACACAGTAAAGTGCAATTTCCCTTAAGAGCACACAGAGTCCAGAGTTAGTCTAGGGCTGGTGTCTCCCTCTTTCCTCCATATCCCCAATAAGACTCTCCACTGGCACAGCTATAGAGTTTAAATTTCAAATGAGTGGCCAAACCATGACCTACAGCACCCTCTCTGTTCAACCAGTGATTTGTGTCCCTGCCCAAGTAGCTGACACAGACAAACTTTTGAGATTTGATTTACATACATACATACACACACACACACACACACACACACACACACACACACACACACACACACACACACCTGAGAAAGGCTAGCACAAGTTTACAAATTATGCCCCCTTCTGCCCAGACTATAAGGTAGCTTCCACTGCCACTAGCCACTACTTATCAGCTATTTTAAGGCCCTTAGCAAAAGGTGTGCAATCTTACTGTGTAATGTTACTATTAATCCAAATGGTAGTTTGACCAAAAGCCAGGCTATAGGAGTGGCCTGCACAGATTCACCAAATAGATATGCAAGTACTCTAAGAGCTTAAATATCTCTAAACAGACCAGCCACAATTGAAAGTTTTAAATATATGCAATAATAAATAACAAAATAGCAACACAAGACTAAGTATGTATTCACAGTGACTTCAGAGTTCAGAATCACAGGAAATATTTAAAGCAACATTGCATGACAGTCTCAAATAAATACAGAAAACATCTAAGCTATACTTCACTATATTTCTAACTGAATCTAAGAGAAATTACTATACCCTAGTTAACTTACTTGCAACGAGGCAAGTGCAGAGGTGGTGAGTGGATGTTGCCAGGTCAAAGACAAATACAAAATGCCCCCCCCCTCAGAGAGTTCTTAAATTAATATGTCAAATATTGCTGCTGGGATACTTGCAGCATGACATCACTTTTTTGTCACCTGACTTCAATTCCAAAGCTCATAAACAACCCCCACTCATGTAGCATCTAGCATCTCCCTGTGAAAATACATAGCCTTCAGACATTTGCAGCTGATAGAAGATATAAACAACAAAACACTTACAATACAATGCAGAAGGCTCCCTAGTTCTAGACATCCTGTCTCCTTGCTGCATTGAAACTAACTGTTATAGCACAATTATAAAACAATTTAATTTCAAACTATTTTCTTGAATTTTGCAAGTTAATCTTTCATGTTCTAGTTCCCGCTGTTAAAACATAGACATTTACACAGGTGTAATAATTTATATACATTTCTGTTCATTCCCAGTAGGGTACACTTTGGACACATCCTTAAGCTCAGTACTTGATACACACACATACACACACACACACACACACACACACACACACACACACACACACACACACACACACACACATGCACTTCTGTTCAGCAGCTTGATATACAGACAACATACAGTTCTAATATAGAGGTATAGGGGTAACACAACAATTGCATCATACTCATATTCACAAATGACATATAACTATTTACAAAATTCCAGATAGCTGTGCTGGCAGTATCTTCTTCTGTCATACTTCTATATAAATCATATTAATATTCAAAATGATGTAATTATTTACAAAATTCCAGATAGTTGGGCTGGCAGTAGTTCCTTTGGTGACAATAAACCTAAATTGGTTCTCACAATTTCTTTCAAAGACTGAGACCTAGGGTTTGGGTGAGGGAATAAAAGTACTTTTCTGTTTAAGAATATTACTGTAGTTAAACTGGGTAGATAGGTAGGTAGGTAGGTTTTAGGCCATCAGCCCTAGGGCCTACACAAGCCTAGCCAAAAAGGTACCCTGGCTTTCACCACCCATGAAAATTATTTTCCTGTGCCCCTGTCAAGCAGAGCAACAGAGGTGATCCCCAGGGTGAATTTACTATTTCCCATCCAATCATCAAGATTTTTCTTGAAGATTGCTAATGAGGAGCTTTGTTTGATATAGATAGGTAGTTTGTTCCAGAGTTTGAGAAATCTCTGGGACAGGAATCTATTCTTCCAGCATGTTCGTTTAGGTCCCTAGAGCATGTAGCTCGGAGGGATTGGGATTTCTTTAAGTGAAGCATGTCCAGTAGCTCTGGGTTTGACATAACTTTGTATGTTAGGCAGAGATCGCCTCTGAGTTGGTGATATGTGATGGAGTAAAGCTGGAGTTTTTTAGACAGTCTGCGTAGGGCATCTGTTTGAGGCCGGTAATCCCCTTTGTGAGGTATTTCTGCAGCCTTTCCGGTTCTTGTTGATGTCTTGTGAGGTACATACCAAAAGGGGCATTGTACTCTATAATGGGTCTAATGAGTGATGAGTAGAGGGAAAAAAAATTACCTATTTTTTTTCCTGGATGAGAAACCTTTTGTGATGAGGTGCGCCACATAGAAGGATTTCCTGACTACTGTGGTGATGTTCAGGTGGAGTAAAACAATCTTTAACTTAATGTTTCTAGTAAATAGTTCAAGTTGGGTCACAGCATTGACTATGTCTGTTTCAAAGTTCTGAATACAGATTTAACAACATCAGGAACCACTTTATCATATATATTAAAAATGTGAAACATGTCAATATAGGCTGTTTCAATAATTTTATCACCGCTACAAATATATCTCAGTTATTCCTGTACATTCCTTGACCCCTGCCCCTTCCCTGAAAGTTGGAGTAAATGTCCCTTTGTTGGGGTCTCATATCAGGTACAGAGCTATGGTTGAGGTTGTTGTTCTTCTGACTGGCCAGTCTCTCCAACCATCGGACTGGTTCTAAAAAAACTGAAAAATCTTCCTCCATCCCTCTGGCTCCTTCAGTCCCATTCACCACAACACTAGCTCCCATATTATCAACAGTCCTAGAGGGGCCAGGAACAGGGCATGCTCTGCCTTTAGCATACTTGTCATAGTCTCTCTCTATTTTTTTACACTTGTGGACTTTGTTTTTGTTAACAATAGAATCACCTTTAGAGAAAATACTGCTATAATGCTCCTTGACAGAGCTAAACAAAAGGTCAACTTTGATAGATGTATTTGAGGCTGTGACTTCACTATCCAATACCCCCAATTTCTGCTCATTCTCCTGAATAATCATTTTAAGCAGGGTAAGGCCTGCATCTTTAAAAACTTAACTAAGTCATGATAGAAAGGAGAGTTAAAACTTACATCGTTAGGACATTTCCAAATACAAAGCCCGTTGGGAATGTGACTCAAACAGACGCACTCATTCAGATAACTATATTTAAATTGTAAGTTCATCATTTTAACCAGTTTGCATTCAAAATCCTTTAGTTGAGCCCTCAACAACTGATCCTGTATGCCAACAACCAATGTTTCAAAAGTAAAATCGGATGCATGTAACCAACATTCAAAATCTACCTCCTGATTGGAGGACACAATCTGATTGGCAGGTGGAACTCTCCCTCCTCCTGTTGCCTGACTACCCTGAGAAACAGCTTAAGCATAGTTCCTCGGGGGTTGTGAAAACATTTCCGAACAAGTGTGAATTGGAACAGCTCCAGGAGACCCAAAAGAATGAACTTCAGGCTACAAGCACTGAGTATACTGAGATAATTGTTGAAGTAACAAGGTGAGCTCCCCCGGTAATTCCATTGAAGTACAGTAAACAAAGTGCAGAATGTATGGACCCCAAACTAGTAACTATAACAAACATGAGCACTTCAGCCTCCCAAAGTATCACAAAAAACAATGGAGCCATTGCATCATATCCATGTCTTCCCCTTGCTATGTTTGCCCTTTATCCTTATTGAAAAATGAAAAATGGACAAACACCAACAAATATACCACTCCCCAAACACAGTCCTCCATTCCTCTTGTCCTTCTGTGTATCCCACTGCCTGCTATTCACCATTTCTGACTGTCTTATAGACCCATCCCCTTCCCATTTACAGTATAACAAAAATGTAGTTGGGACTTTGATGTGTAGTCTTGACCAGGGCTCCCAGCTGTGCTTGTAGCAGTACATCAAACTGAGTGTGGGAGGTTGGCATAAACCTTGTGGGAGGTTGGCATAAAAGCTAAGGTGTTTACCTTACAGACACACGGTGCACACTTTGATTCTCTGAAGGGGTAATTGGCTAGGCTTAAAATGGCCCACAAGGCAGTGAGCCTAGTACTGATCTATGAGCCTATGAATAAATAGCATAGTGTGCATTTTACATGCAAGCTACTGGGCCCCTTAGGTACTCTAGCACTTTTGCATTATACTATCCATTATGCATCCTGTGATATTTTCCACAGTGAATTCCATAGTTGACAAAATTAGCTCATCAGGAACAATATTGGAGTAGAGTTCTAAGCACTTTTTGTGAATTCCCTAATTAGTTTGTCTCTGTTGTACAACATTTCTCCTACTACATTGTACTTAACAGTATCAGTGGTATGACTGGTATCACTCTTGCCCTTGATGCATAAGGCTGTGGGTTCTATTCCCATCCCAGCTAGGTGGATTGCTAACACTGTAGTGGAGCACAGTAGGGTTGTTTCATGGCTGAGTGTGTCTTCCTTCAAATGAAATGTTAACTTTTGATCACATCTGCTTGAACTTGTGGTAGCTGACCGGAACAAAACAGATCCCACTGCATCTATCAAAAAATGAAGGGGTAGCTCCTATCCCCCTGGCCAAATCTAAACTTGTTAGATGACTACCACCTCAGGTCTCACATGAAAAAAGGCCACCAGCCTAGTGGGACTAACCCAGTCAACAGCAAATAAGTAAAATTAATAAAGTAATCAGCTCTGGGGTCAGACTGCACTTCTTTGACTGTAATATTATACCTTTATACATCTGTGTAAGCCATTCCTATTAATCCAGCATATGGTTACCAGACAGACTAAGAATCAAACCAGTGATTATGTGATGAAGCTTGTTAGCAGGCAATAGCCTTAAGACATTCCTTTTCACCATACTAAAGTAAAACAATTTTAATGTCATCCTCAAATACATAAACCTGGACTTGTTAACAATGCATGATTTGAGCTGTGATTACTACAGCAGTTCTCCAGTTCAGTAGCAAACATGCCTCTAGGATACAAAGAGAGGCATTACTTCATTTATTCTGTAATGAATTTACATATTCACATAAAAGTGTAATGTTTTTGAGGAGCAAGAAATGTAATCCATTATAAAGGAAAGGGATTGTTTAGGCATAAGCGACTGGTAAAATTAGCTGGCTGCTTTAGGAGACTTAGTGCAAGCTTGAAAGATATTTATATAAAAAAACATCATCTGAACATTTCAGATCAGACAATTCCAAGAGAATGATACCAGAGCATGACAAGGCATTACTAACTGGGTCACAATGGAGTACGTGTAGGCTGGTGAAAAAGCAAAGCCAAAGCATGTCTACTCCAGGTGAAAGACAGCAGGGAAGATGTATTTGTATGCTGAGTGGAACAGCAGTATGTCTGACCTTGATTTCTGTTATGTATGTTTTTTTATTTCCCAGTTTATATGATGAGGAAAACTTATGTTTTAACTATAGAAATTATTTAGGCAACGTGTTTATATGCTAAGAAGTGGTCAAGACAAATCATGGCTGCCCTCTCTATCTGAAAGATGCACCTCAGGAGAAGTAATATGCTTTGTGATGCAAATCCAGAGATACTTAAGTGGTAAGTGTGGAATATTTTCTTTTGTTAAAGAAATGACACAGCAGTAAGTTCGACAAGATGGAGAGTGGTGTTGCTATTCAGTGAGACTGCAAATAATGAAGAAATCTTTGGAAAGGTGGAAAATATAATATAATCTGCACCAACAGTCTCCCCCCTTTTCTCAGAAATGAACACATATGCAGGAAGGTTGTTGAATAAAGAACTTTTTAAAGTGAACTTTTGATAAGTGAAGGCCCAATGTCAGTAGAGTGCTGTCCATGAAGCATTGTAAAGAAACTGTTATTCAGTTGTGAAGATGGGCATCTATGTGGCACATCTCATTACTAAGGGTTTTGCATCCAGGAATAAAGAGGTCATTGTCTCCCTCTACTCTTCCCTCATTAGGCCAATCATCAAGTACAATGCTCCATTTGGCATGTACCTCACTAGACACCTGCAACAACTGGAGAGGTCGCAAAAGTACCTCACAAAGAGGATCCTAGGCCTTAAACACTTGCCCGATATGGATAGACTCAAAAAACTCCAACTATTCTTTGTCTCATATCGCCTACTTAGAGGTGATCTCTGCTTGTCTTACAAAGCCATGTCTGACCCAGCTCTGTTAGAAATGCTACATCTAAAGAAATACCAATCCCTCCGCACCACATGCTACAGAGACCGCAACCTCATTAAAGCAATCAACAGAACGTGCTTGAGGGACAGGTTCATAACACAGAGACTGCTCATGCTATGGAATAGACTTCCTATACATATCAAACAGAGCATCTTACTAGTCCTCTTCAAGAGAAATCTTGATGAGTGGATGGGCAATAAAAAATTCACTCCGGGGATCACTCCACTGGCTCTACTCAACAGAGGCACTGGGAACTAAGGTCGGGTGGCACAATGCCTGCGTAATCCTATGGGCTAGGCTTGTAACGGCTCCAGGGCCATTAGCCTAGTATACACCTATGAACCTATGAACCTATGGAAACCCTAAAGATTTGGTTGCTTCATTCCATTTCTACTGTATATTATTATTTTATTAATTTCTTAATAAGGTAAGTAAAGTGGAATTTGTGGACCATTTTCAGTCATGACCTGGGCGCAAGGGCAAGGGTAAATCTAGCAAGTATTAACCCTCTAGAATAGCTGATCAATCAGCATGTTTTTGGCACATAGGAAATAACTGGACTAACTAGACAAAAGATACATACATAAGAACATAAAAAACCCAAAGAGAGAGTGACTAAACCACAGGATTAAATCCTGGAACTGTGAGACAGTCTACTTAAGCAGTGTGCCACCATGCTGTTTATTTTTAAAAGTTAATTTGTTGATGACTCTTCAAATCAATATCATTTCACATGTTATTTAATGTTAATGATGGCTTAATTGTTTTGTCATAGCCCTCATCGTGTACCTCTTTGTAACTGCAGATGCCCAGCTATCTCTGTGCTAATGAATACTGAGATAGGACACAATGAAAGACAATAACCATCTGTCAAAACATAGCTACAGGAGGAATACATTTGTAGCAATTTTGATTTGAAGAAAAAAGCAAATGTGGGAAATGGTAGTAAACACATTGTGAATCTTATTCCATTCACAAAATGGCGAACCTTCCCCTAGTAATAGTAAAAGACACACCTACACAGTGTAATTCCAAATGTGACCATATAAAAATTATTGGGCATCTTACTTGACTCCTCACACTCCTTAAACCACAGGAAATTCATAATTAATATGATGGTGAGTCAAGTACCACTTTGTAAAAGACTAGCACAGCTTTTTTTTACTTAAACCATGAAAATCTCTAGCCAAAAATGTAATCATTCCTAAAAAGGAATATACAGTGTTGGCCAAATTAATAGAAATGTCAACAAATAATGGACATTTCTTAGATTCTTTAGTGATTTTCAGTCTGGCATTTTCTGAAAATCTCAAAATCATTTCAGTTTGTGAATTCTTTAAGAAAAAGCTGTTTAGCACAAAATTACAACATGTTACTTACGTACTTAAAAAGAAATGAGGTCATAATGTCATGACTCCATAGAATTAAAAATGGATAAATTAGCTGACTTAATGCCACAAATGCATGCAAAAGTTGAGATTCTGCTCAAGAAGGGTGTTGCTAGATCAGAAATCCCCACAAGAAGGTTAAGTTAGTCAGCCATCTGTCAGCCAAATTCAGAAGAAACTGAATACCAGTGAATGGTTGTCGCCAAGACATTCTGGCAGATGTGATTGCAGAAGGTCCACAGCTCCTCCAGTTGATTTATATCTGATTAGAAAATGCATAGGATTTGCAAGGCATCCTGTAGACAGCTTCAGGGGATGCTGTAACAACAGGGTGTTACAGTGAGTTCCAGAACTGTTCAACACAGACTTCTGGCGGCTGGGATTTGAGCTTACAGATATCTGAAGAAAAAGAAATTGTCCAACCAAATGAAGGCAAAAAGACTATGCTGGGTGAGTGAGTTTCAAAACTGGTCAGAAAAAGATTGGGAATGGGTTATTTTCAGTGCTGAGAGCATAATACAATGTTCTGATCAGCAAGTACAATATGTCAGACGACATATGAGGGAGGGTGGCCTAATGGTTAAGGTGTTTGCCTTATAAACACAAGGTGCAGGGTTTGAATCTCACAATCTGGAGAGAAGATGAGGGACGATTGTATCATTCAGCGCATCAAGCACCCCACTCAACTGATGGTGTGGAGTGTTATGAGCATCTTCGGAGCAGGTTGCCTTCACATTTTTCAGAGAAACATAAAGCAGAAACAGTACAGAACCATACTACAGCAATGTCTCCTCCCTCAGCTGTATAGCCCCCCACTTAGTTTGATGTTATATTCAATGCTTTTGGTTTTATATTATTTAGTAAAACGAAACTAGGTGGGGGGCTGTGCCCCCCATACCCCATTGTGAAGGGCTGTGTCCTCACCCCCCAACTATATATAATAACTCCAGGGTCACACTACAGTGGCAAAAAAGACATATTCCTTTTACTTGTCTTACAGTGCTGTAGACACTGCCAGTACTAATTGTCAGTCAAATGTACTGTCAGTCAAATGAAATGTCAGTGAAATGAAGTTTCAGTCATTTGATCTAAGTCAAATGATTGACAGTCAAATTAACTTTCAGTCAAATGATGGTAACCCACTGAGATACAGGGGTGAAAATAGGAATAGGCACCCAACATATTGGACCTGGTCATCACCAACATGGGGACTCTGTGTTCCACACCAGAGGTAAACCGCTCATTGGTAAGATCAGACCATAAACAAATTTTCCCTGGACATCCATATCCCGTTCCCACCCCCAGCCAAGGAAATCACTGTAAAGAATTTATCAAAAGCCAACTTTACACTTCTCAAGACTGAGGTGTAATCCTTCAAAGCCCCTGGGCCAAAGGATAATACATCCGCAGAATCCTTTACAAATGCATTCTATGAGCACCTGCAGGAATGCCTGGATCATGCTATCCCAAATAAAACCAAGACTCACTCCTCCAAAAACAGGAGACCGGTCTGTTGGACCCCGGCCATAAATAAGCTATACAACAGAAGGAGGAAGCTACTACATGACAGAGTAAAATCCCAAAAAGGGAAGGCATCTCTGATCAGTATTAGCAAGAAACTTCGATCCCTCATAAAATCATCAAAGGCCAGTTTCGAAAGAAAAATTGCCCTAGACACTAAAGATAATCACAAGGCCTTCTTTAATTATGTCAGGAACATGGGCGGAAACTCCCAGATATGCTCTGAATTGTTGTATAATGGTACAAAATATACCGAACCTACAGACATAGCCAACATCCTGGCAGACAGATTCAGCGCAAACGTCTCACCCCTTTCCCCCAAAGGAGGAAATGCCTATCCCAACTGAATGTAACCTCCCTGACATCACAGATGCACAGGTGAAAGCTGCCCTCTCCAAAGCAAAAAACACAGCATTTATGTGACCGGACAGTGTCCCAGGCTGTATCTTACACGAGCTCCAAGAAGAACTGAACCCTCACATTAAGTCACTGTTCAGACTTAGCCTTACTACATGATATGTACCCAAAGAATGGTGTACAGCTACAGTGGTCCCACTCCACAAAGGTGGTGCCACAACAGACCCCGGAAACTATCGCCCCATAAGCCTGATTAGTCTGGTCTGTAAAGCTATGGAGCGTATTATCATGGAACTCATAAACAAAGACATTGGGAGTCTCCAGACACTGGACCCTACCCAATTCGGCTTTGTTAAGGGGAGATCTTGCCTCTTAAACCTAGTTGATTTCTTTGAAACAGTTACCATAGCCATAGATGAGGGCAAGGTAGTCCACACAGCCTACCTGGACCTCGCAAAAAGCCTTCGACACAATACCCCACTCGGGCATCATAAATAAGCTTACCAGCTTAAATATCAACCCCTTTATCACAAGATGGGTTGCAAACTGGCTCAGAGATAGAACCCACATGGTCAGAATCTCAGGTGCCATGTCCGAATACAAACCACTTACAAGTGGCGTCCCACAGGGCTCAGTTCTGGGACCTCTCTTGTTCGGTATATACTTCTCTGAGGTTCAGGCTAACACGGGGGGATTATGGCTAACAAAGTTTGCAGATGACTGCAAACTGGGGACCATAATCGAATCTCCAGCTGACACAAGCATCCTCCAAAAGGGTCTCACAGAGATGGATGCTTGGTGCCAGAGCCACGGCCTCAAGCTAAATGCTAAAAAGTGCATAGTCATCCCCTTTGGGAAAAACAAGGTGCCCACAAATTACCACATAGGTGGTAATCCATTAAGTACGGAAGAAGTAATTAGAGATTTGGGGACCAACGTAGATAGTAATCTCTCGTTTGATAATCATGTTGCCAAAGTGGTTAGAAAGACCTTCTATATAGCCCACCTTATCACAAAAGGGTTCGCATCTAGATCAAGAAAGGTCATTGTGCCCCTCTACTCGTCACTCATCAGGCCCATAATTGAATACAATGCCCCTTTTGGGATGTAACTTACCCGACATCTGCAGCAACTGGAGAGACCCCAAACATACCTCACCAAGAGGATCATGGGCTACAAACAGATGTCCTATGCAGCTTTACTAAAGAAACTCCAGCTCTACTCAGTTGCTTACCGCCTACTCAGAGGCGATCTATGCCTGATGTACAAAGCCATGTCAAACCCAGAATTAATGGACATGCTCCACCTCAAAAAATCCAAGTCCCTTAGAGCTACACGCTCCAGGGACCTAAACCTCAGCACAAAAATAAATAGGACATGCTAGAGGGACAGATTCATTTCTCAGAGGCTCCCCTCACTCTGGAATAGAATCCCAATTCATGTTAGACATAGCCCCTCACTGACCCTCTTCAAGCGAAATCTGGACGTGTGGATGGGAACTGGCAAATTCATCCCTGGGATCTCTTCTGTGTCCCTGCTAGACAGAGGCACAGTAAACTAATCTTAAAAGGGTACCTTCTGTGACCTACTTTACAGAGGCACAGTAGGCTAATCCAATAGGGAGGCGGAAGCCAAATACATTCTGGCTAGGCTTATAAATGCCCTAGGGCAGATAGCCTAGTATCTACCTATGAACCTATGAACCTATGAGGAGATATATTTGTGGAATAGGTCTCTGGCTTTGTGGAAAATGTGGCGTCAGAGAATGTTAAAGTATAACATCATGAAAGAATGGTGCTAATTGAAGAAAGGCAGATGCACTGAATGAGTAACAGACTGAATATGCTTCAATAGCCAAATGAAATGTGAAGGCATCTGATGTTTCAGAAAGGGAAGAAAGAGGATGAACCAAAGAGGAGAAACAGGCATGCTAGTGACTTTTATCAGAAATAAAGATGCTAATAGATGAAATGGGAACTAGTCATAAAACATTAACACCAGGATACAATCAACACAGGAAGTGGTAGATAAAATTAATAGCTGGCCAGAGATAGGGAACCAAAGAATAAATTTACAAGCTAATACTAATGTCTAGTTTCTATCTGCTTCATAACATTGTATCTGGTTACTTGTAACTTGTGTAATTTTTATGCTATCTGTATAAAGTATGTACATTCTCAGTATATAATTTTTATGTTATCTGTATAGCATTTTGCACACACTGTGTATGTAACTTTTATCCAAAAAGTAAACAAAAGCTGTGTCAGTACGAAAAAAATTATTATAATCCAAGCCAAAATTTTTTCGCACTGACACAGCTTTTGTTTACTTTTTGGATTTTTGGAGTTATTTGCTTGCTGCTTTTGTTGGAGTATGTAACTTTTATGTTATATGTATAAACTCTCTGTATGTAACTGGAGCTTTTCTCCCCGGGCCTCCACTGAAAATGGGTTCTTTCTCACCCAGTCAGACTATCCTGGTAAACAAATATCAAATAAATAATAAATAGATAAATACTATATGGAGGAGGAGGTCTATAGACCAAACATGTATACTGGGCAGTATAGCAGGATAGGCAGAGGGAAGGTACAAGCAAACTAAAACTGACCAAAGATTACAGAACTAATGGGGACTGGAGCAGATGAAGGATGGGTGTCATGGGCATCACAGGAGTATCACAAGTGGTCAGAGGAAGAAAAGATCTGATGACTCAGCTATGCCAGGACTGCCAGATTGAGTTTGGTGCATGATGAGTCAGGAAAAAGAGGCATACATACTTTTCTGGGCAGGACACATTGGAACTAATGTTCTCAGTAAGCCAGTGAGTGAGTAATGGTACTTCTTGTTGAGAGGCATTCTTCACAACAGGAAGTGAAATGGAAGGTGTTGACAGAGTGTCAAGTTGTAATGAAAACTATTTAATTATCATGTCAAAAGAAGTAACATTTTGAATATGGTATACAAGGCTGGGGCGAAGGTGACAGAACTCCAAGAGACAAATTTGTCAGTTTTGGATGCAGGCAAATTGAGATGACATTTGGGAGAAATAGAATGATGGACGCAGATTGTGCATCTGGAGTAGGAAGGAATAACAACATTGCTGGATAAATAACTAGTGGCATTAATTAAGTGAGAATAACTAAACTGGACAAATACGTATTAGTAAAATATGAACTGTGGAAGGACATCTGATCCATGTGTCTTGATATGGATTTAAAAAGACAAAGGAATAAGAGCACATAATTCTTTCAAGGGGAGAAAAATTCAAAGCAAAAATAGAGTATTAAAAAGGACTTTAATATGTTGATGAAGGTGGAGTTTGGTAAAAAAAAAATTTAAGGAAGCGGAATATTGCAAGGTCGTTGAAACAAAACTGCAAAGTAGTATAGAAAAATAAGAATGGTAGATGCATGGAGAATAGTACGAGGTAAATGGAGCTACATATTTTGTGCTGCATACCAGTAAACAAGCTATTTAGACTGGTATCAGAACAGCATAAGAGATATGGGGCAGGTAATGTAAAACAATAGACATATCTCACAGAACATGGAATGATGGTGTTGGACTACTGAGGCAAAGTGAAGAACACTGTGGGCTATGAATGTTGTTGTAATAATAAAGCAGATGGTCCAATGTGTAAGAAAAATGTTTCATAGATAAATCTGAACAATAATTCTCAGAGCTGACCGCACAAATAACTAACAGGTAGGTCAAAAAACACTCTACCATACTTTTATTTTTAAAACATGTAAGCTTTCGCTTAAGGAATATGCTTTCCCACATACATATCTGACATTAAACACACAAGCCTTCACATAATGAATTCACTTTCTCAAGAGCACATTTGAGAAAGCAAATTTATTATGTAAAAGCTTGAGTGTTTCAACATCTCTTTATCTTTTTTACTAAAAAATTCAGAAGTGGTTTCAAAGGAAACCTCTCTGTAAAGTTATCTGATAGTGGAAGATTATCTTTAGACTTGAACAGAATGTAACATACGTGGGGGTGGCTTGCTAGTGTGATGATATGAAAGCAATTTAGACAGGTGAAACTATATGGAAAAGAGGAAATATGGAAACAGAAAGAATGAGGGATATTCAACAATGGGAAAGAGCGCTTCAAGGAATACAACAGGAAAGGGGGGACCCATATGCTGGAGAAAATGGAGGGGAAGTCTTAATGAGAGATTGGTAATGGGAAAAATAACAAATGCTAGTGAGTATATAATAAGAAGCTACATTAAAGAAAAAGAAAGCACAGTGGTTGTGAAAGGAGGTTATTAATGGAAAATTATAGGCCTGACACTTGAAAGTTCTGAGGCAGGCATATATAAAGTTAGCAATGGAGAATAAGTAAGGGAAGTCAATATGTGATAGATACAATATCATAAACATCTTTGCAGCCTCCTAAGAGAATCACCACAGAAAAAGTATGAATGACAAACAGGTGGGACCCAAACCAACAGCGATTTCATAGATATATCAAAGCCACAGGAAATTACTAAGCATGCATTCAAGTAGACCACTTTGAAGCTTAACCAAAATTCTCACTGGCCCCAAAGCATTTTTTTGTTAAGTGACTTGTTCAGCATCACACAACAGGTAAATGATAGCTAAAGGAATGAAACTACCACACAATGAGGGTCTTTTTGAAATAATCACGTTAATTATCTGTGCTAACTGCCAGACAAGAAGCATCATTCCTGGATTTTAACTACCAACCTAACAACCAAACACAATAAGTAATTGTCTTACAGAGACCAAAGGGAAATTAAATCACTTCCTATATCCTGAGAATAATAGAGAGGGCAATTGCAGAGGAAATCCCAATAGTTATCTCAGTGAAGGCTAGGTGTCAAGATGGCTTCACATTCAGCTCCGACAAAATGTTCAATGTACAGGCACCGAGTGACTAATATGAGACTCAGTTCAGTGAAGTAAAGGAAGGGAAAAGGCTGTCTCAGTCTTCCAAGTCATTCTACTCACTGTACCCATGATTACAAATGCATTGCCATCAAAAACATTGAATTTAACATTTCCACAATGGTTTTAGTGACCTAGCTTGGGAATGTTCTCTTACAGTTAAAGAAAAGACTTTATTAGAATTTGGTAAAGCTTGGAAATATGGACATCAATGGCAAATGCTTTTTATTTTACTAACAAAGGGAAACAGAACAAGGATAGGGTGTGGCTGCAATTCTTTACGCTATCATGCAGCCTTTGATTCGGTTAATTGAGAATATATGTCTCAGATTATGGAGGCTAAAGGAATGGGTCCCAGTTTATTTAGGGACTATAAATGTAACTAAGTTACCCAAACATGAACTGGAGTTGAGTGGAGGAGTAAACAGATTCATCCCTATGAGAGAAGGGAGGCAAATGTGATATCTTCTTTCTATATTTGTATTCCTGACTGAAACAGTATCACAAAAGGGGTTGTTCATGTTTAATGAAGGAATAAGCTTGCAGATGTTATCCTTTCCACAGAAGACCGCATGCTGATGACATGGTGGGTAAAGATAAATGTTATCAAAGTTGACATAAATCTTTTAATACTTCAACAAATGATCTAATCTAGTCTAGAAATTCACCCAAAAAAGTCTGTGGTGGTACCAGTGAGGAGAGGAAAGATAGACAATATAGTAACTCTAGTATTGTGGGAAGGAGAAAAATATCTAGGATTGAACGACTAACCTATAATTATAAAGATAAAGGACAATAACTAGAAACAGCTGGAAACAGAAATATGTAAACAAGTCTATGAGTCAGAAAGGAATATGGGATTATTACTTTCAAAGTCAATATAGAGATAATGATGGCCTCACTATTACTTCTGGGTCAGGAGACATACTCATTACCTAAAACAAACAAGAGAAATCCAAAATGTCTGTGATCAGTGTGCATGTAGAGGGAAATGCAACCACATCAGGAAGGATAGAGCATGAAGAGGCAGAAGAAAAGGGAGGGAGACATATCTAAATTCTTTACGTATGTAATTGTAGTGAATATGGCTATCCTGACTCAAGAAATGGAAGGCCAGGCTACCATATGGTTAGCTTCATCCAGTAGTCCTACAGTGGAGTCTTCAGCTACATGGATGGCAAGCAAAGAGGATTCAATTAGTAGGCAAATCACCAAAATTATTTCCTACTCAATATGACATATTCTTCACAGGTAAATTATTTTCTATATGGTACATCCAATGTACAAATGAGTATCATTTTACTATACAAAGGCACAAATATGCAGTTTGAATTGCATTTTGCTGAAATTCTGACTGAAACTTTGAAATAAAAAATGAGATAGAAAGCATGTGGCTGCTCTCCCAGGAAGCAAACCGAAGTGACTTCACACAGCATAACAGCATGTCTGGCATTTTTTTGGTCGGCCAATAAAATTGTTCTACAACATCATTTCAAAAGATCCATGAAACGTCTTGTTTTTATATCATGTAAAATATGCCATGTGCAATATCTTTTTCTGAAAATCTATAAACTGCATATAACAGGAAGGTTTTCAGAGCTGTACCATATCTATAAGAAACATTTGCTATGGAACACCTGAAAGCAGAGGCCTTGAAACATGACATCAAAAAGTCTTTACTCTATTGGTGCTCACATACCTGACAATTTCCAACTGCAAAGTTTATTATTTTTTTTACCCAGCATAAACCTGATGTTCTTATTGTAACTGAAACTTGGCTTAAACCCAGCATAAATTACTCCAAGGTTATACCTCCTGACTATAATATCATCTGTAATGACCAAATAGAGGAAAGGTGGTGGCATTAATTTAATATTTTCCAATACCTACCACATTTCCCCATACAGCAAACTGATACAAAAATTCAGTTCAACAGAGCTTCTTGTTGTTTTCCATAAAACAAGTAATTTACTTCTCCCTGGTGACAATACAGCTATACTGGAAGATATCCTACATTGGATATCCTTAACATTTCCACAAGAAAAAATACTACTGGGTGATGTGAATGTCAGTTGGTTGGACATAAACTCTTAACTTCCCTACATCTAGCATGAACTTATATGTTTTAAACAACTAATTAATATCCCCACACATTATAGCAAGACATCAAATTCCCTATTAGACTGGATTCTAGAATCACACCTTAGCAAATACTCCACCACATGTACAATGTTAGACTCTCTCAATGATCATCTCACAATCTATATAATCAGACATCTCACACATCAATTTAAACAGCATATTTATAAAACAAAATGCAACATTTCCAAATTTAACCCAGAAATGTACATTATTACACTATCATCTATTCACTGGAACTTCCAGAAAATTCTCCCCTTAGATGATGCTGTAAATGAATTCAATGCAACTTTTCCAAATATTCTAAATAGCCTTGCACTTCCTAGAGGGAAGAGACTAAAAACAAATAATGCAACACGGCAAAAATATAAAATACCGCAATATCTTTAAAACTTCAGAATGCTTCACAATCATATTAAAAAGCAAATAAAACAAAAAAAAAAATCTATAAAAACAACTTTCAGAATAATACTAATCACAATACCAAAAATTTTTGGACATCCATTAAAAAAAATCTTACATCCCAGCCAAAAATTTAACCCAAGTCCCTCTCCCGATAACTAACTATTTGAAACTGCAATATAGTTCAACTCTTATTTTATGAATAATATAGCATCTCTAACCACGGACTGCTCAAAATCTAATCCCAAACCTGCCCAACAGCCACATATCACCACATCCACTTTCACATTCAAACCTGTGCCCACATGCTATATAACACTATTGTTAAACAAACTTAAACCATGCTCTTCTTCAGCTGATGACCTTCCAAGTGAGTACCTAAAATAGTAGCCAATAGCATCACCTATCCTATCTCAATGCTTATAGAGAGATAAATCCAGGAATCCCATGAACTTTCTCTCTCTCTCTCTCTCTCTCTCTCTCTCTCTCTCTCTCTATCTCTGTCTCCCTCTCTCTGGAAAAAATCACACATCCCTCTGAACAAAGGACAAAATTCAACAGATATAAATAACTTTAGACCTATAGCAATCTTATATCCTTCACCAAAACACTTGCATTAAAAAATATATTCAAAAAAATTGTTAGACTACCTCCTGCAGGAAGAACTCCTATCCCCTGCTCAACGTCTTCCATCCTTCCCATAGTACTAGCACTGCCCTTCTAACCTATATAGATACTATCAATAAAGCTAGAGATAACAGCAAACTAGCCTCTTCCTTATTTCTAGACTTGTCTAAAACTTTTGACACAGTTTGTCACTCTAAACTCCTACTTCAAATATCATCCATAGATCTCTCTCAGGCCACCCTTCTGTTGTTCAAAAGTTACCTGTCCAATAGGTATTCAGTAAAATGGCACTCCACACTCTCTCCTTATCTCTCAATCAACACTTGTGTATCACCATGTTTTATCCTTGAACCCTTCCTCCTTAACATTTTCACCAACACCCTCTGTACATGCACGCAACAGGTGACCCTATTACGACATGCAGATGATTCTGCTCTCATTCGCACATCTGACAATATGATACACCTCCAAAAATACTCAGGAAGCTTTAACAGCCACTGAAACATGGCATTTTGACTCACAACTCATGCTCAACCCCAAAATGACCAAACTCCTACTTTTTTCCGCAAATCCCTCTCTCGTGAAAAAAAAAATAAAGTTCTCTCCCTTGATAATACAACCATTGAATTCACTTTTCATAGCAAATTATGAGGAATGATAATGGATGATAATCTTACATTAGACCTGCATATACACAATTGCATAAGAAAAACTCATCAAAAACTAAGGATGCTTTACAGACCCGAACACTTTATCACTGACCAAACTACAACTACACTTGCTACTACTTATCTCTTCCTCTAAACTCTTCTTTATGGCACTCCCATCCTTACTAACTTCCAGGCTTCACAAAAATTAAAACTTGAACAATGCTATAAAAAAGTTGCTAAATATGCAACAAATATCCCATTCAGAACCCACCACTGTATAGCACTAAAAAGCCTAAATTGGTTAGAACTGTGTCATCAACTAACACATACAGAACTTCTTACCACCTATAAAATTATCCAACATCCATCTGCTTGTCCTGCACTAAAAGCCATTCTGCACAACCATGTTCCCAGTTGGTCATTGTGATCAAGTGATCAAAAGCTTGTCTGTCTATAAACTTATCAAATCTTCTGGGCATTGTCTGTACTTGTGCAAGGTTGTTAAGGCCTGGAACTCCTTACCTGTATCCATCAAGTCAATACCCTCTCTCCCATGTTTCAAAACCACTCTGAAGGACTTCCTTGCTAAAATATGGCTCTGTTCTTGCTTAAAACCAAGATAAATTACATCCCTAAATGTAAACAAATACCTTTTCATTCCTTATACCTACTTACTCTCCCTTCTTCCTTACTTCTATCAAATTGTCTTCCTTGACTTTCTCTGTAAATAAACAATAAGCCTGTTTTTGCCTCACTTCATGTTACAGTTCCTGTTTGTATTAGCCTAACTTACCTTTAATTGCTCTATAAAGTGTCTACATTTTTTTAAAATATTAAATGATTGTCATATAACTTGTTTCGATTCTTAACCACTATTTTTTATATTGTCTAATATTTTATAATTCTTTAAATTGCATATATTTTTGTTTAATGTTTGAATACTGTAAAATTATTGCTTTTAAAATATTTTGCAATAATATATAAATAAATTGGAAAAAGACATTTTCCAGGAGAAACAGTCAGGATAGATGGACTGAAAATGTATATAAGTAAAAATGAATATGTTCCTGCGGGTCATTTTATCTATAACTTCAACATTTTAAGAGTTCATTTAAACACTTTTACTTTGCATCATTTTTTTATCAGTCAGTGAATATTTTATCTTGAGTATAACATAAACTCAGTCAGCAGAAAATGAGTGTTTTGTCTAGCAAAGCTGCCTATTTTTTTTCTGCTAACACTTAATTTGCCATTGTTCCCCTTCTATTACACCACTGAATATTTAAGATTCTTGTTGACGAACTCCTTAGTTTTAAAGTTCTTACCTCTTCAAGTAAATGGTTCTATTTGCCCACCATCGTTTCCATGGAAACATCCTTTCTGAAGTTTATGTTTAAATTCCTATCCTGGGACTGTTAGTCTTGTCAACTATTTTCATACTTCTAAAGTTGCATTTTATTCCACTATTCCCTATTTGTCTTGTGAACATGTCACGCTTCTCTTTTTTAAGTAGAAATACATTCAGACCTCTGAAATTCTCCCAATACATTTTATCCTCTCTTTTCTCATCTACTTCAGCAGACATTGTCTGTATCTTGTCGTCCAGTTTAATCTTCAGATAGTATTGCAGACACAAGAACTGTACACACGCACCAGATTTAGTGTGATCATGTTTATGCAAAGGGGTAATATTGAATCTAATCCTGGAGACTGCCTATCTAAGGTAATGGCCATCATGTAAAGTGCCTTTACTCCACTGTTCTCAGTGAGTCTGCATTCCTGTTATTAATATTACATGCCATACATTTTCCATCTCTGAGGTTTTAAGTTCTCTTTTGCTATGGGGTATTCTAATTTTCAGATAGGTTATACATATAATTTATCTCCCTACACTGAAACTCATTTCACATTTCTCAGCCCACAATATTAGTCTCTCTAAATCTTTTTGAAGGAAACCCTAAACACTGTCCATTATTATTCATGAATTAGTATTATCTGCAAGTAAGTTGTTCCTGTTTTCAATGATCCTCATGATTTTGGGCAAGGCAGATCACTGCAGAACTCTTAAAGACTACAATCTTCATATTTCTCAGAAATCCCTTCTTCCTGTCACCAAGCAACCCTTCAGATAATATAGTTAATGTCCTTCTTACCCCCATTCCTTTAAGATTACTCATCAGCCTCAGCTGAGGGACTGACCCAGATGCTGCCCTGAAATCAAAATATATAGCTAGATCATGTTTTCTTTACATTGTCTGTTTGACACAAATGTATACCTGTTCGCATCCTGAAGTTTGTTTTCCTCCTGAAAATCAAACAGTATTCCTTTTCTTCTATTTGTCCACAGTTTTCCATAATAAAAAAATGAGTAACAAGGTCACACAGAACTGCCATATAGCTGAAACACCTGATGTCCATAAGGGGTCTTTTGCATATATCCCACGTTACCTCTAATACCAGAGGTTTTAAGGAATCACACAGTGGAAATCCAGCTTGGCACAGTTTTCCATAATAGCGATGCTGTACTCAAATGTATGTAGGTGCCTGGGCCATATTGAGTTGTAGCAGCACCAAAAGCAATAGATAAATATGGAAAAGGAACTATACAGCAACAATTAGAGGAGAAACACCTCACAACAGGCATGCATACTTAAAACTGCAAGAATTGTGGACTTTTGGGCCCCCCATCTGCAGTAGGTAGTGCTGTGTACCTGTCCTTATTTCTTATTTGTAGTTTTCCATCTGTCTCAGGAACAATACATGTGTTTACTAGATATAGTCCTCACAGAATCCTATTTGTTACTATACTTCAGAGTCACAACACCCTCCTGATAAATTACTGAAACCACACTATTGATTTAATTCTTTGCCACAAGTAAACCACTCAAACTCCCATCACAGAGTCACCATTTGAGTTCTGCACTACCTACTTTCTTCCTGATGATGCTTCTCCTTCACATATGAGCTGTTCCCTGTTTTTCTATAGTGTGGTCATTCCAGTTAAGCCTTAATAGCACCTTGTGGAAAGGAGTGACAGCCTATGAATTCTTATTATGAGGACACACCTTTGTATCCTGCCAACCTTTGCAGATTTTCTCATTATATTACACAGAATTATCTCAACTTCCATTCATAACAATTAACTGTTGTTCCTTTCTTTGTCCTCATTAGGATCACCACTGAAACAAATGTCACCTTAGTGGTCCTCAAGCTAGGTTATGTAACATTAAATATTAATCCAATGAGGAAGTCATTGAAATGACAGTGTAGACTGGCTACCTTATTCTGATCCATAGCTCATCTTGTTGTAACTAAATACGCAGAACAGATTTTCTAATCTCAGTGTGAGATCAGACAAAATATGCTAACAGGGATTAGTTTTGGCACTGATTTTTATAATACCTCAGTCACAGCTGTGTTCTCATTTGACAGGTTGTCCCACTTATTATTACACTGTAGCTTACATTACTTAACCAGTCCACTATTATCTGCTAGAGTACATACAGAATGCCGATAGAACATTCTGCTTGCAGAGTTGGCACTAATCCAGATATAGAAGTGACACAAGCTCTACTTGAAGGAGAATTTCCTTGTGAATATGTGCTGACACTCGTTTGCTGCATCATACGCATTCAGGAACTTCAGAAACCTGCAATGTAGTGCCCATGCAATAAACTTATTTGAAGAGAGTTAAGGATTACTGCACTGGAATTTTATTCTCTTTCTCAACAACATTTACTACCAGAATACTACTTCTGACACTAATCAGGTTCTCGTCACCTTTTCAGTACTCAAGGAAGGAGAATGTAGTTTTCAGAGCTGTCTCATGAGCACATCTGTCTAGTTTTCTCAGCACAAAGAAGTTCAATAATTAGTGCTAAATGTGCACCAGAGGATAAAGGAACAACTGAAATAGACTTGACAAAGGAAAAAAAAATAAAATGAAAACATAGCTGAGATCCCGACCCCGCACTCTCCTATATGCATGTACACACACACACACACACACACACACACACACACACACACACACACACACACACACACACACACACACACACACACACACACACACACACACACACACACACACACACACACACAGACACACACACGCACACAGACACACACACGCACACACACAGACATCAGTAAATCCTCGCCAACAATGCAGTGAAGCAGACAGATAAACCATGTTATGTGCATTTTTTTTTTCACACAGGAAGTTCATTGTCATTTTTCTGGTTCTCTTAGAAAGATGGGAAGCAACAACAGAGTGTTTATATGTGTGTGTGTGTGTGTGTGTGTATAAATATTAGGATAAACACCTGCCACGCTGAACTGCTGAACTCATTCTCTCAAGCAAAAGTTTTGTAAAGGATAGCGTAGTTAGAATTTTTTTCTTTTTGTGTATCATTTCTTTATTAGCATTTACACTAAAGGCTTCTTTCATCTGGAAAACGTCTATGCTTGTATAATACTCTGTATGCTCAAGCTTTTAAGTTCCTTTCTACGGTGAATTAATGGCATATTTTCTCTTTTTCAATAAATATTATTTTAGTTGTTACAGAAGCTATTAAAATTAAATGGGTTTGCCATTTGGTTTTTGGCATTTCCTCTTTCAACTGCAGTTGTCATTCTCACTTTAAGGCATCAGCTTTTCTTACTGAAGACGTGAACTATTTGTTAGAACTCGTCTGATTTAAAAACAAAGGGCATACATTCCACGGTTTGAATTTCCTTATGGAAACAATGTCCTCAAAATAATATATCAGGTTTTAGCACTAAAAGTTTCTTTCATCAGTGGAATTAAGCAGTCCTTTTACAATGCATCATTCATCTTATGAATGGGAATGTGCTACATCTTCTCCTTTTCCTGAAATTTTCCTTTGAAAAAGGTTAAACTCTAGTGGTGTGTTTTGGAGCCTGTTCTGAAGCTAACATTCTGTGATTTATAATGAAATATGACCAGTAGATGGCAGTATGGTTAAGCATTCTTGGTAATACAGAAAACAAGATTTATTAGCCTGAAGGGACAAAGTACATTTGTAGAAAATTTCTTGAGTCGCTAATATGGTAGACCTTCTTCATTGTCCTGTTAATAAACCTTAACTACAAACTAATGAGGTCATCCTTTCTGCATCAACAAACTAAACACTTCTACTTCCTGAATTAATGTTCTGAGATAATACTGTAACATCACAGGACTAAAGTAATAATAATATGTTATAACATGCATAAAATTAAGTATGCAAAACTTGCCCTGTTTCCAGCATACCTGACATCAAGACTAAAATCAGTAGAATTTTATTAAAATCTAGTTAGTTACTACACTGTACAGATACATTTTCTAACTATAAATATCGCTTCATATTCCAGCACTGCAAAATTGCACACTGCTACATTCTTCTGTTTAAATGCTTGTGAATAAGACTTTAAATAGAAGGCATGCTGAGACTATTTTAGTTAGATATTTAATAAATAATTGAAGCTGAGTTGGTTGACTAATAAACAACAGCAGCCAAGTGACAGGAGAGGGTGATGTTTCACAGTATTGTCAGTTCTATGGCAAATGCTGAACAGGAGAGGGACACGGGAGCTGATACTTAGTAGAAATTTCCCCTTACAATGATAGAGCATTATGAAGATGTTTGCATGCTTCATTTGAAATGCACTTAAATGTATGACTTAATTATTTTTTTTTCAATTAGATGTACACATTCGGAACAGCAACATGATATTAAGAAACGCAGGTAGCAGAAGCAAGCCTGTTTAAGATAATGTACCTCGTTTAATGCTTTAGAGTCTCCCTTCTGTTGTCGTGACCTTTTCATACTGGGAAAATGTGCATGCTGGGGGAATCTGCATGCCGGAACAAACAAAGATCAAATCTAAGCTATGTCCAAAACAGTAAACTCAAAAAAAAAAAATAAGTCACATTAAAAACAGCAAACAGTTGGTATCCCAATTCCAAAACAGAATTTGACTGGCAAGCACAGTACAAGAAATGACAAATTTACTGATTACTTTCATCCACATCAAGTCACAGACCTTCATCTGAATGCTGAACATCAAGAACTGGCACATTTAAGTACAATAAATTGATGAAATCAATCTAATGGTAAAAATGGTCGCACAATAAAAAAAAAACCCTAAAGGCATACAAACAAAATAGCAACACCATCATTACAATTATCATAATAAGGCTTTTAAACTTAAAAGCATAATTCCAAAATTTTGGAAAAACTGGCTTCTTGTTTGAAAAACAAAACAATATATTTAAAAATGTGTTTAAGGCATTCTTCATAACTTCGGCATTCTCATTCCTAAAACACTCATAATAGAAATGTTGTAATTTGACCCTGGGAAATGTCTGGCATTGACACATTCACTTAAAGGACAAAAATGGGATTCTGTTATTAAATACTCAACTTCTCTGTATTTGTTCTACCTATTTACTGTCCCTGCTATGAATAAACAACAATAAAGCATTTACAATATTTTAAATTGACTGTTTCTCTCCACTAAAACAGTACCTTACTGTACTGTGGTGGTTTCACTTTTAAAAAAAATGGTGTCCCTCCGAGGAAAAGCTTGTTGCAGTCTCCAGTTCACTGATTTCATCAAGGCCACTGAATATAGATAGCTTTCTGTCCATTTCCCCTCCCCAAACTGACATCACCGCTACCGTCCTAAAAACCCACCTACGCTGTAATGCCACAGCACCATGGCCCTTCCCCTACCCATACAGAAATTAAAGGCTGGAAAAAGGAAACATTACATGAGTCAAGTCTCCTGCTGTGAGCTGTGAATCGCTGCAGGAAACAGCTCAAATTTTCCTTAGCATTCTGATAGCTAGGGAAGTTACGTGTGAAAAGGGATGGGAGATGAGTCAAAGTAGTACAATTCATGCTTCACAAACGACTGCAGTTTAGCCATTATAGAAAGAAGCAGCAGTAAAAAGCACTTTGAAAATCTGTCCTGTGGAATTTGCACTGTTTGTGTTTTAAGTAGTCATTGAATGGCATGACATTTTACTTAAAACTAACTGACTGAAAGACAGCAGTGTATGCATATAAAAACAAATCAGTGACAGGAGCTTTAGGAAGAAAGAGGCATGTGTGATATAATTTTTACAGACAAGCATTGCATTGTGGGATACCTAGAGTCAGACTAAACAATCAGAACTACTTCAATATGTGGTCAGACTCAGAAATTATGTATAAAAATATTAAAAAACCTGTAAATAGTCCCAGAGTGGTGTTAAAATATAGGAAACACCAAACCATGATGAAATGAACATGTTTTTTGAGTCTGTGTGTGTGGTTCACCTTTAAACCTGTTTTACAGGTCACCCCCCTCCCTCCCCCTTCAGTTCATCATGACTTTTGCTGGTGTAAAAAAGTGGTGGAATACTTATATAAGACAATCCCCGGGATTCATGAAGCTTGCACCAGGCGCAGGCATAGCGTCAGCGATCTAACACCAAATATGGCAGCCTAGCGATTCAGGTACAAGCTGTTTCCATGTGCACTACCTGCATACACCATGCCCGCACAGCTCCCAGCGCTTGTCTGCTAATTACCCCATGCACAGCAGTGTAGCATGAAAATACAGGTATATAGCGATTCAGGAAGTGGTGCAGGCATAGTGTAAGCATGCAGAAATGTAAACCGAAAAAAACGATTTACATTTTCTCAAACATAAAATCGGAGACATGGCAGCGGACCAAACTCATGTATTATACTATTAATATATGCCAATGGCTAACTATATAGCCACTGGCATAAAAAAAATGCACAACATATAAAAAAAAACATTTAATGTCATGCCCACACTAACGCAAAGTAAAATCGCAGGGCATTGGTCCGCAAACAGGATCACAATGAAAATTTATTTATATGTAATAAAACTGCAATGTAACCCATTTCATGAATTCCCCATAGTAGTCAATGGCACGCACACTACACCACGTCATGGCGCAAGGGTTGCTAAGGGGCTGTGACAGTGTTCTGCATGATAACTAGGAATTAGTAGGCAATGCCATGCAAATGAGACGAGTAATACTGAATCACAAAATCCCCGCTGGCATAAGGATGTACCTCACAGCATAGCAGTACAACACTGAGGTGTGGCCTGGAGATAAAGATGCATCAAGAGAGGGGTGCGCCACCTTAGCTGTACGCACATTGGAGCATTGCTAATCCGGTTTGCTTGTTGCTAAGTAAAGCTGCAGGATAGGGGTGTGTTGAAGTAGCCATAGCTTTTCTTAGCTGAGAGCACACAAGGTAACCGAATGTGCATGTGAACGTGGATGAAAATGTGCTCGAAACCTTGTAAACGGCTGTGCACATTGCGCACCAGAGCTGAAACAGGAAGGATACGGGAAGAAAATAAGGAAATGTTGCAGCATGGTAATTGGAGTACAAATAAGTAATTAACACCTAGGAACCCACAGTGGGCCATTGACAACAGCTAACAAGGCTGCTAGCAGCTACCTGCAGAACAGGAAAGGGGAGGTGCCGTACTGCAAAGAAAAGAGAATTGTCACAGCAGAACAAAGCAAACTTGCAGTAGATCAGCTACATAACACAATTTGAAACACAATCCTGGGTTGGGAAAGTACAAAAAAGAAAGCCAGCAGCTAGATGCATGCCTGACAATAGGAGGGGAATCGGGTTGAAAAGTGAAGTAAAGGGCAATAGATGAATCACGGCAGCCAAGCGTAATTCAACACCAAAGGCCCCACAATAGCAGTACCTGCTGTAAAACCCATAATTAAGGTACCCTGCAGATGGAATTGCACATACACTCCCAATTACACAAACAGCATCCATAGCACAATAGTATAAATTTTATTTATTTTTTATTTATTTTATTTTACATTTGTTGACCGGGCTAGTCTAGCTGGAGATATTTCCATTTTCAGTAGAGGCCCGGGGAGAAAAGCTCCACATACTTAATAATAATATAGAAAACACCTGACACACACTTGTGTATTCCCAGACATTCTGCACTAATGGTGTATACAGATGGAGGACTTTTAATATGTTCATGTTAGGGGCTGTCATAGCTTTGATTCACCAGCATGTGTTGGAGACTGAAGGTGGTGTGGAGGATGATGCTGACAACCATCTCAGGCACCGGAGGAGGAGAAGAGTGCTCAGATCCAGGGTAACCTGCCAGGGGCTACATGATCTGGAGATAGTAGAGTGTTACAAGGTGGACAGGGACACCATACAGCAACTTGTTGAGCTGTGCCGGCCATGCCTCAGAGCCAGAAGAAACAGAGGGTAACCCATCCTAGTGAACACGAAGGTATGTGTACACTTGAGAATACTAGCCACAGGTACCTTTCAAAGGCCAACTGGGGTTATCATGGGGATCTCACAGGCATCAGCATCCAGGGTACTCCACCAGTTCCTGGATGCCATGTTACCACATGCCAATGAGCACACGTACTTCCCCCGAATGCAGGAGGAGTTGGCCAGCAATATGCGTCTCTTCCACTGTGTGGCAGACTACCCGGAGGTACTGGGTACAATAGACTGCATGCACATACACATCAAGTTGCCACCCGGTGAGCAGGGTAGGCACTACATAAACCGCAAGGGATACCCCTCCATCAACTGCCAGGTCATGTGCAATTCCCAGGGCATTATCATGGATGCGTGTGCTGGCAGCCCTGTAAGCTATCATGGCTCCCACATCTGAAATGCCCCACAGCTGTATCAGGTATTTGCCAGGGGAGACATCCCATATGGCCACCTGGTGGGGGATGCTGGCTATGGAACTGTGGATGATGACTCCCATCAGAAATGCACACACACCCATGCAAGAATGCCATAATGAGGCACACGCACAAACCAGAATCATCATAGAGCATATGTTTGGGATGCTGAAATCATGGTTCCTTTGCTTGGAGATATCTTGTGGAGCCTTGCAATACTCTCCAGGCATGTGTGCCCACATCTTCATAGTATGTGCCATGCTACACAATATGATCCTGATTGACAGCTGCAGCAGAGACAGAATGGTGAAGGCCCTCACAGCCCACTACCATTGCCAAGGGCCCCACAGGCACAGAAGGACTCAGACCACAAAACAGGAAACAGCTCAAATTTTCCTTAGCATTCTGATAGCTAGGGAAGTTATGTGTGAAAAGGGATGGGAGATGAGTCAAAGTAGTACAATTCATGCTTCACAAACGACTGCAGTTTAGCCATTATAGAAAGAAGCAGCAGTAAAAAGCACTTTGAAAATCTGTCCTGTGGAATTTGCACTGTTTGTGTTTTAAGTAGTCATTGAATGGCATGACATTTTACTTAAAACTAACTGACTGAAAGACAGCAGTGTATGCATATAAAAACAAATCAGTGACAGGAGCTTTAGGAAGAAAGAGGCATGTGTGATATAATTTTTACAGACAAGCATTGCATTGTGGGATACCTAGAGTCAGACTAAACAATCAGAACTACTTCAATATGTGGTCAGACTCAGAAATTATGTATAAAAATATTAAAAAACCTGTAAACCCGGTGAGCAGGGTAGGCACTACATAAACCGCAAGGGATACCCCTCCATCAACTGCCAGGTCATGTGCAATTCCCAGGGCATTATCATGGATGCGTGTGCTGGCAGCCCTGTAAGCTATCATGGCTCCCACATCTGAAATGCCCCACAGCTGTATCAGGTATTTGCCAGGGGAGACATCTCATATGGCCACCTGGTGGGGGATGCTGGCTATGGAACTGTGGATGATGACTCCCATCAGAAATGCACACACACCCATGCAAGAATGCCATAATGAGGCACACGCACAAACCAGAATCATCATAGAGCATATGTTTGGGATGCTGAAATCATGGTTCCTTTGCTTGGAGATATCTTGTGGAGCCTTGCAATACTCTCCAGGCATGTGTGCCCACATCTTCATAGTATGTGCCATGCTACACAATATGATCCTGATTGACAGCTGCAGCAGAGACAGAATGGTGAAGGCCCTCACAGCCCACCACCATTGCCAAGGGCCCCACAGGCACAGAAGGACTCAGACCACAAACACTCTGCGCCAGCCCCAGTAGGCAGACGGAGGTGTGCCCAGTATGCCCATACCTTGGCAAAGAGGGAACGTATAGCACACACACTGAAAGTATAGGCACCTAAGGACTGACACCCTTCTCCACCTGCACACACAGTAAACATGGATGGCACACACGACCACCTGTAAATTGTCATGTATAGGTGGTCTACTGTGTGCATCCTACATAGGCAGCCCTCAACTATTGTACACACAACTGCCATTGGCACAAGGTAAGTCAACACCTGAACAGTAAATTAAGCTATCAGCATGTGTCACTACTGTATGTATAGGTTCATAGGTACATAGGTAGGTACTTGCCTAACTGCCCAAGGCCATTCATAAGCCTAGACAAAATGTGTCTGCTGTTGCCACTCCATTGATTAACTAACTGTCCCTCTGTGGAGCAGAGCCAATTGCGGGATCCCTGGGGTGTATCCACTGTTCCCCACCAACTCTGCAAGGATTCCCTGGAGTGTTAGTGAGGGGCTCTGTATAATGTAATCAGGGATGTAATTCCAAGCATAGGGAGTACCCGTGACAGGAATCTGTCACTCCAGCATCTTCTAGTTATGGTTGTGGCAAGATATAGCTCATTACAGTGTGTGGCTCACTTTGACATGGATTCCCATAGGTGGAGCATTTCCATTAAGCCTGACTTGGACACAGCTTTGTTGGCCAGCAAATATCATCTCTGAGTAAATGAGATGCCACTGAGTAATGCAAGAGTTTATGCAGTTTGGCAGCATAGGACACATGTCTGAGGGCATTATTCCTTTTGGCGAGGTACGTTTGTTGCCCTTCCAGCTGTTGGATGTGTCTTCTGAGGTACATCCAAAATGGGTTATCATACTCGATGATGGGATTGATGAGTGATGAGTAAAGGGGCACAATAACCTCAGTCTGTTTAGATGTGAACCCTTAAGTAATCAAATGGCCTACATAGACAGATGTCATAACTACTTTACAGATATGATTGTTAAAGGAGAGATCACTATCTAATGTAGGCCACAAATACCCATTACATCATCTAAATTATAGTGTCTGCCACTCATGTGCAAATATGTGTGTGTGTGTAGTTCCCCAAAATGGAATGACCATGCAGTATGTGGCCTTTAGCTGGAGGCCAAGACTCTGACACCCTGTTTCGGTCTATGTGAGGCCCCTTGAAGGACATCTGTGACAGTTGGACTGTCAGTTATGGCTCCCAGTTTGCAGTAATCACCAAACACAGTCTGCTGTAGTCCACCTGTGTTAGCCTGTACCTCTGAGAGGTATATGGCAAACAGTAGGGGTCCAGGGAATGAGTCCTGTGGGACACCAGTTGTGACTGGTCAAGAGTTGGACCTGGAGGCTGCTAGGCATACCATGTGGGTTCTGTGTGTAAGCCTGTTAGCAAACCAACCTGTATTGTATGGGTGTATGTACTGGCTGGTGAGTGTAGAAATAATACCTGAGTGGGGAATGGTGTCAAAACCCCTGGTGAGGTCCAGGTAGTATGTGTGAACTACCACCTAAAGTCTAGGTGACTGTAAGATGTCAAACAGGTTCAGCAGGCATGATCTGCACTCAATCAAGCTGACCTGGGTTGGGTCAAGTGTCTGGAGGTTACCATTGTCTATGTTAATGAGTGCAATGAGGATGCACTCTAGAACCATGCAGATCAGGCTACTCAGGTTTATGGGGTGGTAGTTACCATGGTCAGTTGTGTTACCACCTTGGTGGAGTGGAATAGCTGTTGCCATGCGCCACTGAATGGGCATGTAGCTGTGTAGAGGCTGATGTTGAATTGCTATATTAGGTGGGGGGGGCACTTTGTCTTGTTGTGTCTGCAGGATGCAGTCTGGGACACCATCTGCCTCCACTGATGCTCTGTCATGCTGTTTGAAAGGGCCATTTCCACATGTATGTCTCAGATGTCTGGGATACTGTATGTTTTGGGTATTGTTGTGGGCCCTGTAGGGGGGAAGCTTGCACTGAATGTATCATCAAGTGTGTTGGTGATAGTAGGTCAGTATATTCAGTGCAATATTGCACCAGCACAGTGCAAATCTGTGTGTTACTGCTTAGATCCTTGGATCTAGCTTTGTTTGTGTAACTTGAGCACTAATCCAGGCATTCTCTAAAGTATTCAATTGTATTTATTACAGCTTGGTAGTAACTTGATTAAAGTGTAGCTATCATTCTAAGTCTTTTGGATTAAGCACTTGGGCTTCAGACCAGTTGTTTTACATTAGGAAGGTTTGTGGCATGCACTGTGGTGGCAGGACAGGTAGCTTTCATTCTTCTAAGTTGGGAACTGCTGAATGAGAGCCCAGTGTCTGTTGTTCTTAAAGTGTATTAGTTCTGGTTGAAGCACTTGGGCTTCAGGCCAGTTATTTTACATTAAGAAGGTTCGTGGCCTGCACTCTTGTGGGAGAAGAGGCTGCCCTTCTGAGCTGGGAATTTCTAGTTAAAGGTTTATAGTGCCTGAATATTTGAACTGTATCTTACTGAAATTGGTACACCTTGTTTGCTGTAGCATAGACTAGATCCAGGCCTGATGAATCTAACTTTGCTTATATGCTTGTTGTTTGTTTGCCTGTTATTTCCCTGGAAAGCTAATTCCACCTAATACACAGCTTCTCAGCGCTTCTGTGGATCACTAGTGATATCTGCATTGCTTACTGTACTTATTTCCTTTTTTCACTTGAAAGAAAGTTACTGTTTGTCGTTTTTGCATTTAAGTTACCTGTAACACAACGCACTTAAGTTACCTGGCACTTGCTCGCTAAAGCAATTATATAAGTCAGCACTAAAAATTAAAAGCACTACACCCTCACTCCCCACTGGCCCTTGTTTTCAATTATTAAGGAATTCCCAATATTATTCTAGCATGTCCAAAGGTCAGTTGTCAATCTCCTCTCCGGTCCAGCTGGTGAATCTGGGAATCTTGAGGCAATGTTACAACTGCCTCATGTACACAGACAACCCTCTCCTCCTCCCAACAAATTCCAACACATGTGAGAGATGCAACCATATAGCCAAACTGGAGGCTAAGCTCTCTCAACGCAGTGCTGACATAACCAGTCAGGAGGAGAAGGAAACCACACTCACTACAATTCCAGTCTCACATAGACCTACCACGACATCAAACCAAACACATAATCACACAAAAACATACTCAGAGGCTCTAAATAAAGATCTGCCTAAGCAGCAGATACCTCCAAAGCAGACACCCAAGCAACCGCTACCCCAAAACAAAACACGTGCAACACATATCTCACAAAGCCAGTGTGCCGAACAGTCACAGCCCTTAAGACTAAACAACACACCTGATACACTTGTAATAGGTGACTCTATCGTCAGGCACACTGACGTCCCGCTCACCAGGCTGAACAAGGAGAGGGTCATGGTGAGCAGCCTGTCAGGTGCTAGGATCCACCACATAACGCAAGCACTCAGGTCACTCCAAGGCAAGTACAAATATGACTCAGTCATTGTCCATGCTGGTGTGAATGACCTGAGACGTATCTCCCTGGACTACATGAAAAGAGACATAAAGGAGCTCTCTGAGTATGTAGCCCAGGCCGGTATGACCCTGACCTTGAGTAGCATCTTACCCTCACCAAGAATGATGCCACAATATGAAGACAAGATGATCAATTTCAACAATTGGCTTAAGTACTGGTGTCATTCAAAGGGGATCCAATGCCTGTCAGCTTGGGATGATATGCTCGACAAGCCACGATGCTTCGCTAGGGACGTCTTGCACCTGTCACCCCTGGGCTTTCAGATATTGGCAAAGGCTCTTGCTACCCCATAGTGCCTTTTTAGGCAAGGCTCAAAAGACAAACCCACCTCCATAGGTATCACAAGGGATAAGAAACTAAGAGTAATGCTACTCAACACCAGAAGTCTAAACCTCAAGATGCACGCACTCAAAACTCTCCTTAGCATGGAGAACATCGATATCTGTGCAGTAACAGAAACCTGGTTCAGGGCTCCCGAGAGCACCCCAGCACTACCAGGTTATACCTCATACCATGCTTTTCGGCCCCAAAACTTGGACTGAACCACAAAAGGAGGGGGAGTATCGATATTTATCAAATATACCTGCACCTCCAGGTTGGTGGCAAAGCACGCAGCATCAGAGACTATCCATGTGCAACTAACAGTGGGTAAAACTGCCTTCCAGTTTATAGCCTGCTACAGACCACCCTCCCAAACCCAGGAACCCCACTCGGCCTTTCTGAGAACACTGGAAAATATGAAGGTCTCTCCAAACACCATTATATTGGGCGACTTCAACTACCCAAACATAGACTGGGAGCATTACTCTAGCTCCTATACCCTAGCCCAAAGGTTCCTAGAATTTATAAACTCAAATGCTATGGAACAACTTGTTACCACTCCCACAAGAGGGGAAAACATACTGGACCTGATAATCACCAACATGGGGACTCTATGCTCCAGACCAGAAGTGTATCCCTCACTGGTAAGATCAGACCATAAACTAATCTCACTGGATATTCACATCCCGACCCCACCCCCTGCCCAGAAAACCACAGTGAAAAACTTCTCTAAAGCAAATTTCACACTCCTCAAGACTGAGGTGGAATCCTTCAAAGCCCCTGGCCCTGTGGAAAATACGGCCCAGACCGCAGAATCCTTTATAAACGCATCCTATGAACACCTTCAGGAATGCATGGATCATGCGATCCCAAATAAAACCAAGACCCAATCCTCCAAAGGCAGACGTCCTGTCTGGTGGACCCCAGCCATAAACAAACTATACAATAGAAGGAGGAAGCTACTAAATGATAGAGCAAAATCCCAAAAAGGGAAGGCATCACTGATCAGTATTAGCAAAAACTACGGGCACTCATAAAATTGTCTAAGGCCAGCTTGAGAGAAAAATTGCACAGGACACTAAGGATAATCACAAGGCTTTCTTTAGTTATGTTAGGAACCTGGGTGGTAATTCCGAGATATGCTCAGAATTAGTCCAAAATGACAAAAATACCCTGCACCCACACCCATTGCCAACCTCCTAGCTGACACGTTCAGCACAAACTTCTCCCCACCAAAAGGGCAAATATCTATCCCAGCAGAGTGCTGCCCCCCTGACATCTCAGATGCTCAGGTAAGAGCCGCCCTCTTCAAAGCAAAAAACACAGCATCAGTGGGACCAGACGGTGTCCCGTGCTGCGTCCTACATGAACTCCAAGAAGAGCTAAACCCAAACATAAAACTACTGTTCAATCACAGCCTTACTACAGGATATGTGCCCAAAGAGTGGCGTACAGCAACAGTGGTCCCTCTCCATAAAGGTGGTGCCTCAACGGATCCTGGAAACTATCGCCCCATAAGCCTGACTAGCTTGGTCTGCAAAGCTATGGAAAGGATCATCATGGACCTCATAAATAAAGATACTGGGGACCTACAGACACTGGGTCCTACCCAGTTTGGCTTTGTTAAGGGCAGATCCTGCCTATTAAACCTGGTTGATTTCTTTGAAACAGTCACCAAGGCCATTGACGAGGGGAAGGTGGTCCACACAGCCTACCTGGACCTCGCAAAAGCCTTCGATACAATACCCCACTCGGGCATTATAGATAAGCTCACCAGCTTAAATATAAACCCCTATGTCACTAGATGGATTGCAAACTGGCTCAAGGACAGAACCCACATGGTTAGAATTGCTGGAGCCATGTCAGACTCCAAACCAGTTACAAGTGGTGTCCCACAAGGCTCAGTCCTGGGACCTCTCTTGTTCGGTATATATTTCTTGGAGGTACAGGCCAACACAGAAGGACTGTGGCTGACCAATTTCACAGATGACTGCAAACTGGGCGCCATAATTGACTCTCCAGCCGACACAAGCATCCTCCAAAAGGGCCCCATAGAAACAGACAACTGGTGCCAGAGCCATGGCCTTAAGCTAAATGCCAAAAAGTGTATAGTCATCCCCTTTGGCAAAAACAAAGTGCCCACAAATTACCACATAGGTGGTAATCCATTAAGTACAGAAGAAGTAATTAGAGACCTGGGGACCCAAGTTGATAGCAATCTCTCATTTGACAACCACGTGGCCAAAGTGGTTAGAAAAACATTTTATATAGCCCACCTAATCATGAAGGGATTCACATCTAGATCAGGGAGGTCATCGTGCCTCTTTACTCATCCCTCATCAGGCCCATAATTGAGTACAATGCCCCTTTTGGGATGTACCTTACCAGACACCTGCAGCAACTGGAAAGACCCCAAAAGTACCTCACCAAGAGGATCAAAGGGCTCAAACAGATGCCATATGCTGCCCGGTTAAAGAAACTCCAGCTCTACTCAGTGGCATACCACCTGTTCAGAGGCGATCTGTGCCTGACGTATAAAGCCATGTCCAACCCGGAATTAATGGACATGCAGCACCTCAGAAAATCCAAATCCCATTGAGCTACGCACTCGCGAGACTTGGACCTCAGCACTGAAATAAATAGGACATGCTGGAGGGACAGATTCATAACCCAGAGGCTCCCTTCACTCTGGAATAAAATCCCAGTCCAGGTTAGGCAGAGTCCCTCATTGATTCTCTTCAAGAGGAATCTTGATGAGTGGATGGGAGATCATAGGTTTACCCTGGGTATCACTTCTGTGTCACTGTTAGACAGAGGCACATCATACTAACCTCGAAAAAGGGCATAGCAAAATAAATTTAAAATGGGTGGTGAAAGCCAAACACATTCTGGCTAGGCTTATAAATGCCCTAGGGCAGATAGCCTAGTATGAACCTATGAACCTATGACATAGCCAAAGAAGCCTTTGTGGATGATTACATGAATAACATAAGTGTCTTGCTAATACTGGTCATGGATGTCTGCATGTCTTGGGATTTGCTGTTGTTCTGGACTACTGTCCTACTTCTGTTGTATAGCCTGTATAATGCAGGGGTTCAGCAGACTGGTGTCCTTGTGTAGGAGTAGCGAGTCCTGGTTTACCATTGATGGCATGACCCATACATCTTTGTAGGTGCTTATAGAGTGTATTTGTTATTCTGTCTGTATCTTGAGCAGTGTCATCCCTGAGCATGGGGGCTGTGAACCCTCACACCTCTGTCATTAGTACTGTGATGGTATTCACTGTGTACTCATTGGGTGGGGGTGATGGTTGGGAGTGGAAATCAACAGTGAATAGATCATGGTCAGATCTAAACAGTGACCGGTTTACCTCTGCTGTAGTGCACCTGTTGCACATGTCAGTGATTACCACTTCTAGTATGTTTTCACCTCTCATCAGTCCGTTTACCAACTGATACAGGCCATATGAGGTGATAAATCCCAGGAAGTGCTGAGCCTGTAAGTGAATACTCGAGTAGGTTATCCAGTTAAGTGTAGGGTAGCCGACATTGACCAATAGCAGGGTGTCTGGTAGGATTGTCATGTTTACCACTGTCTCCAGATAGTTGTAGTGGTGCTCCTGGATCATGGAGGGTTATCTATTGCAGCTCACAGTTTGCATTGCAGTCGTGGCTGATGTTAGCTACACACGGATGATAAAAGAGGTATCATGCTGCCCCACTAACTAGAGATGTAGGTATCCCTGATGAATATGGATACACCCCCTCCATGTCTGTGCCAGTCCATGTTCAGTGGCTGAAATGCGTGTTATGGGTTGTAGTCTGGTAGTGCTGGTGTGCTCACAGGAGCTTTATACAGGTCCCAGTGACAGAAAAGATGTAGATGTTGTCCATACTGAGGAGTGCTGTGAGTACGTGCATGTTGTGAGTACTCCCCCTGGTGCTGAGTAGTCTAACCCTCATTGATTCCGCCATTGTGCAGTTTATGGAGGTGAGATTCACGTCTGAGACCTGCCTAAAAATGGCACCATGGAGGCGCCAATAGCCTTGCCCAGAATTCCAAAGCCTTAGGCTGACACATGCAAGTTGGTATGGCATTGTTGCAGGCATGTTTCCCATCTGTGCTTGTGTCCCATCTTTCCTGTAGGTAACCTACTGGTAAGCAATACAAAGCCTGAAACCTACACAAGTCCACTAGCTTCCAAGATAGGCTTTTGGAGTGATTATGTATCAGTAGTCTGTATGCTCTTGCTGTACTTAACTGTTGTCTGACTACATGGTGATTTTACACTGTATATTGTGATCAGAAAACTCTGCATAATCACATATGATGTTGGAGATGTCCTGCACTGTAGAGGTTCACAGATAGGTAGTAGGCTATCTGCCCAAGGGCATTTAGAAGCATAGCTACAGTGTGGTGGTTTTATCTGCACCATTGATGAAGTGACTGAGTCTCTGATATGCATAGCCAATGAAGTGATTCCAGGCAGAGTTGCTGGAAGCTGTTGAAGACTGGCGTGATGTAGGGTGATAGGGGCACATAATGATCTCAAAAGAGCATGTTAACATGACAACCCAGCAGCATTCAATTTCCCCAACAGGTCTTGCAGCTATTAAACTGGAGTTGTTTCCCCACACCCTGGCTGTATGTTTCTGGGACACATGAGCCCAGGGATGTATATACTGTTGCCCAGTCACACATCAAGGTTTCCCCTGAAGTGTGTCAGTGAGGAGCTATGCCAAATGTAGTTAGGATGTTAATGTATAGTCTCTCAATTCATGTGTTGTCGGTATTTCGAGAAGCTCACTGGGTGTGGGTGGCTCCGCCTGTTGTGTTGCCAAGCTTACACATAGGATTCATGGACATAGGAAATAGGCAGAAGGAACGTTAATGTCAATAGTGTAATGGCTACAGCATTTGCATAATATCTGTGCAGTCATGGTTCAAATCCCAATAAAGTTAGAGATGTTTTACATGTTACATAGTATACCTTAACCACAGCTTGCATATATAGGTAGTATTCCACAGAATAATAAACATTTGGAAAACACATAAACCCATGTGTGCTGGAGAGTACAGTCAACAGACAATGTAATGTTATGTAAGCACATAGTGAGATGTTACGTCACTGAAATTTATATATCCTGAGTAGTTAGCAGAAGTGGCCATATTTGCGTGCACAGGTTGTAGGATGTATAACTGTGTACAACCGCTGGTATAATGTTACACAATCACATTTAAACCTGCTTACAACTGCATAAATTAGCCTTATTCTGTAGTAAAACATGTCTAATTCATTACAGGTGTTAAACCCTGGACCATGCACATCATAGTCATGGGACCTACCACTAAGCCATCTAATCTGTATACATGGTAAGTGGTCGTTAGACTACACCTTATACTACAGGCATTTCACAGTACAGGCCACAATAGGGACAGTCACTTTGTGTACATATGTACAGTACATTGTAATGTACCGTAATGTGTGAATCAACATATACAAGTCTGCATATGTATAAGTGCTACAAATGAATAATAAACATATATATCTATATGTATATATATATCTATATATATATATATATATATATATATATATATATATATATATACATATATATATATATATATATATATATATATATATATATATATATATATATATATATATATATACATGTCACTGATGTGTGCACATAGATAGAAATATATATATTTATATATATATATATATATATATATATATATATATATATATATACAGTAACACATGGAGTATGGGCACAATGTAAAAAGGACACAAAACAAGAACCATTCTCATCCGTAATACACCCTGTCAGGTCACATTGCAACACTGACTTCAACAAACATATGAACATTAACAGGTATCATACATATGTACACCAACTGACTTACACATTTGTTTGCAATAGTCAGGAACGACTGTAGTACACTGTGCATACTAAACACCATAAAAATTGTACATATCTCAGATGCCTCAGTGATAAAGCCAGTGACTTGTGGTATTCATGGTCCCAGTTTCAAGACCTACAAGGGCTGTTGCGTCATTTTGAGGTCCCAAATAAGGGATGTTGGATGCAGGGTGATTAAAGCACTTTTAAGCAGTCGTTAGTGGGTTATTGCGCCAGTAAGTGCTGGTAAGCGGCGCTTAAACATGACTACATGGGTAAGTGCCACACAGGTTTAACCTTTGCTGAACATCACGCAGATCACAGGCAAAGCCGCTCACAACTGCTAAAATGTGCGTTAAACACCCTTGCACTACCAGTGCCTGCTCTGAGAGGTAAACTGACCACTGCCAGGATTAGAACACGCAACCATGTACACAATCATCACAATAACCTACCACTAAGCTAACTGAGATGTACCAACAGCACTTGTGGATTCTAACAGGTTAAAACACAAAAGGGAGGATTGTGTGGAAACAGGACAAACCGACATGTACCCAATGAAAGGTGTATGCTATATATATATATATATATATATATATATATATATATATATATATATATATATATATATATATATATATATATATATATAAATCAACATATATATTGAGAGAGAGGGAGAGAGAGAGAGATATGTCAATATATAGGGATATACATATATATGTAGATATATAGATAGGTTAACAACATCTACACAACCATGGAGTGCGTATAAATGGGATACCTACCAAATACTGAATGCTTGGCATACCGACACGCGTAATCCCGATGTTTAAAGACCGAAAGACCACAGTACCAAAACACCAGAAGCACGAGTTTTAAAATCCTGATGGTAATGGACTTTTAGTTAGTGCTTCTGGTGTTGCGGTTCAGGTAGGTTACTGTGTGTAAGTGTGTTTCTGAGGGCTTTAGTGTGTGTAAGTGTGTGTTCTGAGTGTGTTTCTGGGGGACTGTAATGTGTGGGTGTGGGTTTGACTTGTGTGTCTGTGCGATCTCGGAGGTAGAATATTAAAGTGGGGGGGTGGGGGGTGCAGCCACCCACATAGGGGGTGTAGGGGGGCTTGCCCACCTGCTCATACGTAGTGTAAGATGGTTTGTTTGGATGTGGTGGGTAGCAGTGTGACTGTGTGTGCATGTGTGTGTTTAGTGTTTGTGTTACTTTTGCGAGTTTGACTGTCGTGAGTTTGCGTGTTCGGTAATGTGGGGTTTTGGAATCTGGGCCCAATACTTTGGGCATCGGAATTGTGTGCGTTCGGGATTCCATAGGTATCCCGTATACAGTGGTTGATAAGGGATTAAGCAGTCGTTAGTGGGTTATTGCGCCAGTAAGTGCTGGTGGCGCTTAAACATGACTACATGGGTAAGTGCCACACAGGTTTAAGCTTTGCTGAACATCACGCAGATCACACGCAAAGCCGCTCACAACTGCTAAAATGTCGTTAAACACCCTTGCACTACCAGTGCCTGCTCTGAGAGGTAAACTGACCACTGCCAGGATTAGAACACGCAACCATGTACACAATCATCACAATAACCTACCACTAAGCTAACTGAGATGTACCAACAGCACTTGTGGATTCTAACAGGTTAAAACACAAAAGGGAGGATTGTGTGGAAACAGGACAAACCGACATGTACCCAATGAAAGGTGTATGCTATATATATATATATATATATATATATATATATATATATATATATATATATATATATATATATATATATATGTATATAAAAATCAACATATATATTGAGAGAGAGGGAGAGAGAGAGAGATATGTCAATATATAGGGATATACATATATATGTAGATATATAGATAGGTTAACAACATCTACACAACCATGGAGGTACGTATAAATGGGATACCTACCAAATACTGAATGCTTGGCATACCGACACGCGTAATCCCGATGTTTAAAGACCGAAAGACCACAGTACCAAAACACCAGAAGCACGAGTTTTAAAATCCTGATGGTAATGGACTTTTAGTTAGTGCTTCTGGTGTTGCGGTTCAGGTAGGTTACTGTGTGTAAGTGTGTTTCTGAGGGCTTTAGTGTGTGTAAGTGTGTGTTCTGAGTGTGTTTCTGGGGGACTGTAATGTGTGTGTGTGGGTTTGACTTGTGTGTCTGTGCGATCTCGGAGGTAGAATATTAAGGTGGGGGGGTGGGGGGTGCAGCCACCCACATAGGGGGTGTAGGGGGGCTTGCCCACCTGCTCATACGTAGTGTAAGATGGTTTGTTTGGATGTGGTGGGTAGCAGTGTGACTGTGTGTGCATGTGTGTGTTTAGTGTTTGTGTTACTTTTGCGAGTTTGACTGTCGTGAGTTTGCGTGTTCGGTAATGTGGGGTTTTGGAATCTGGGCCCAATACTTTGGGCATCGGAATTGTGTGCGTTCGGGATTCCATAGGTATCCCGTATACAGTGGTTGAAGTGTTCATATATGAGTATAACATGGACCATAGCAATCACACATTCCACCACGACCAAACTATATGAACAAAGGATATGGAGAGGAGAGTATATGCCTATACACTATTACAAATATGTGCTATGGACATGAGCCAAAGGTAGGGTTACCACCTGTCCCACTTTGTGAGGGACAGTCCCTCTTTGGGCAGTTGTGTCCTAACCAAAAATATTTAAAATGGAAAATATCCTGAGATTGTAGGACATAATTATGTCCCATATTTTATGTAATAGTTGCATACAATAGCTATTTCTGTATCTAAATTACCTAAATGTTACAAGAAACAGAATAAGCAACTAAACTGCTACAAGAATAAGATTTTATTTAGGCAAAAAAGTAAAGTTCTATCTTTTGTACTGACCGTCGGTATGTGTCAGCCTGTAAAATCTGATGTGTGTCCCGAAAATGTCCCACTATGGCCATTTGAAAAGGTGGCAACCCTAGCCAAAGAGGGTCAGTAACCAACACAACTCCAATGACTGCAAATACCTATGACAGAAATACACAGACAGCTTTCATGTAGCAATAACTTATTACATTCCGATGTATTGCCGAACGGATTCAAATACTAACATCACCTGCATTCTATACAGAAACCATTTAACAGTGCCTTAATGAATCAGGCTGGAATTACCATAGTATTAGTCCGCTAAAGAATAGGTGTTCAAATAGGGAAGGAACCCTCACATACATATCGAATATGTATAAAAGCAGTTCCTACACACCTGCATCTGCTATGTACACCCACCAATATCTCTCTCACACCCAAACAAATTACAATACATTCTGTAATAACATCACAAATCATTCACTTGCTGTACAACATCTGCAGAAGCCTTAACATACCTTGTGCACACTAACATGGCCCTTTGTGAAATAGTTGCTGTTATACAATGGAACAGCTGCTGATGTTACAGGGTTTGTTTGCACTGGTTCTGTTTCAGAAGGTTGTGTGTAAACCAGGAAGTATTACCAATTACTGATTAACAGCACAGTATGATACACATTTACACCAAACCAAAGATGTCAGGTGAGCACACTGTAAACCACCTAACATTATATGCATAGCCATACAGCCTTGAGCTGCTCAAACATCCTTGCCAGACTGAAACATCTGCAGAAGTATCAGGTACAAACAAACCCTGCATAAGTAGCAATGTTCTGAAATATAACAGCTGTACTCACATGTAGAACATCTTCTAGGCATTACACACAATCCACAGGAGTCATGAAGCTAATATATCACTGTGTGTCTCCATATAGCTGTTGCGATACATCACAAACAACACATCCAGGCCCTCTTCCTCAAAATTAAGGCAAAGGGACAACGCCCAAGTGGAGTACTCAATTATACACCACTGTTGCCATGGTATTGGCTAATGGAGTAGCTGCACAGCTGATGCGCATGTAATTAACTACTTTGGAACACCAATTGGTGGGCAGGATAGCACATGTTACTGATATTTAACTATAAAAGGATGGCTTGTCACACATTCAAACCATCTGTATATACCAGCAGAACATTACAAAGAAGGTTGAAGCACAAACTGAAAAAGATTGAAATAACAGTCAACGACACCTCGGGTTACTAATAAGGTATGTCAAACACTCAGTATGTCAGTGTATGTAGTACTTGTTCTGTAATAATTAAAGTGTATGCAATGCATATAGTGAAAACAGTTATCTTGTAGTGATGTATTGTTGAGCATAGTAATGCTTGTAGTATTTATGTGTGTACTGCTGTAGGTCATAAGGCAAACACCTCATACACCACAAGGGATGCTTTATAAGGGCTTTTAACCCAAAAATTCCTCTCCAGCTGCTGTCAGTGGCAGGGTTGGTCCAAGTATGTGCTATAACAGGGGATAGTATATGTTGATATATTGTAACAGTAGGCATATGTATGGGTGTATTACTGAGAATAACATGTCAAAGGTGGGCCTACTGTATAATTATGATTTGCATTGTGGGATACTGTGTCAATAACTGTGTAATGTACAGTATTGTAGGCAGATATGTATTACATTTTACATAGCATTACTGTTATGTTAGGCAAACATTAGTTATGTCTATTGGCATTTACTATACACAATAACAGGATAAATGCGACTTGTAGTCACCCAACAGATTTTCAGCATGAAAGCAAAGTAAAATGGAAGAGCTAGTTAACTATCCATGCACATAAGACATGTAATAGGTTCATAGGTTCATAGGTAGGTGCTAGGCTGTCTGCCCAAGGGCATTTATAAGCCTAGCTAGAGTGTGTTGGCTTCCACTAAACCCCTTAGGTTTGCTCTCTGCGCCTCCGAACAGCAGAGCCATTAGTTCCCTGTGCTTCTGTCCAGCAGAGCCACTGCAGTGATCCCCGGAGTACATGTCTGTCTCCCATCCACCCGTCAAGGTTTCTCTTGAAGAGTGCTAGTGAGGGGCCCTGCCTGATGTACATTGGAATCATGTTCCAAAGCATGGGGAGTCTCCGGGTCAGGGATCTATCCCTCCAACACGTCCTAGTTATCGTTGTGGTAGGGTTTATATCCCTAGAGCATGTGGCTCTCAGGGGCTTTTGTTTAGGTGGAGCATATCCCTCAATACTGGGTTCGACATGGGCCTTGTATGTCAAGCAGAGATCACCTCTGAGTACGTGGTATGCAACCGAGTACAGCTGGAGTTTCTTTAGTTGGGCTGCATAGGTCATCTGTTTGAGGTCAGTAATACTCTTGGTGTGGTACTTTTGTGGTCTTTCAAACTGTTGCAGTTGTCTTGTAAGGTACATCCCAAATGGGGTGTTGTATTCTTTAATGGGTCTAATAAGTCATGAGTGGAGAGGCACAATGGCCTCCTTTGTTCTGGATGCGAACCCATTTGAGTTTAGGGGGGCCAAGTAGAAGGATATTCTAACCACCTTGGCAATATGGTTATCAAATGAAAGATTGCTATCTACTTGGGTTCCAACACGAAAAAACACAAATCCCACATCCCTTATTACCTTTTCTGTATGTAGGGGACTACCACCTATATGGTAGTCCATGGGTAATTAGTTTTATCCAGAGGGGATGACTATGCACTTTTTGGCATTCAGCTTGAGGCCATGATATTGACACCAGGTATCCACCTCAGTGAGACCCTTCTGGAGGGTGTCTGTATCAGCTGGGGAACCAATTATGGCCCCTAGTTTGCAGTCGTCTGCAAAACCTTTCAGCCAAAGTCCTCCTGTGCTTGCCTGTACCTCAGAGAAGTATATACCAAACATGAGGGATCCTAGGACTGAGCCCTGGGGGACACAACTTGTAACTGGTTTACAGTTGGACCTAGGGTCTGCAACTCTCACTGTGTGGGTTCTGCCCGTGAACCACTTTGCAAACCATCTCGTGACATAGGGGTTAATGTTGAGATGGATCGGTATGTCGATAATACCAGAATGGGGAATGGTGTTGAAAGCCTTTGAGAGGTCAAGGTAGGCTGTACAGACTTCCTTACCCTCATCTAATGCCTTGGTAACTGTTTCAAAGAAGTCCCCCAGGTTTAAGAGGCATGGTCTGCCCATAACAAAGCCAAACTGGGTGGGGTCAAAGGTTTGGAGGTACCCAATGTCTCTGTGAATGAGATCCATGATGATGTGCTCCATAGCCTTGCAGACCAAGTTAGTCAGGCTTATAGGGCAATAGTTCCCATTGTCCATTGTGGCACCACCTTTGTGGAGTGTAATAACTGTTGCTGTGCACCACTGTGGGTATGTAGCCTGCAGTAAGGCTGTGTTTGAACAGTGTGTTTAAGTGAGGGGTTAGTTCATTTTGGAGCTCTTGTAAGACACAGCCTGGGACACCGTCTGGTCCCATTGAGTCTGTGTTCTTGGGATTGGATAGGGCTGTTTTAACCTGTGTGTCGGTGATTGCTGGGGTTGTACATTCCTCTGGTATGGGTATGGGCCCTTTTGGGGGTGAGAGGGGTGTAAAGGTTGCACTGAACCTGTCTGCCAAAATGTTGGCAATGTCAGTCGGCTCAGTGTATTGTCTGCCAGTCTGCACCAACTCAGAGCAGATCTGAGAGTATCCACTTAGGCTCTTGACATAGCTAAAGAATGCTTTGTGGCTATCATTAGATGCCTTGGAATTATCTCTTTCAAAGCTAGCCTTGGAAGAATTTATGAGGGACCATAGTGTCTTGCTGATACTGATCAGGGATTTCTTTCCTTCTAGGGAGTTCGCTCTTATCTATACTAGTATCCTCCTTTTATTGAAGAGCCTGTTTATGGCAGGGGTCCACCAGACTGGTTTCCTTTTCTTGGAGGAGTGAGTTTTGGTTTGCCTTGGGATAGCACGATCCATGCATTCCTGCAGATGATCATAGAGTGCCTTTGTATAGGTTTCAGCAACCTGGTCAGCATTGTCCATTGTTGTGGTGGCTGTGAACCTTTTAACCTTGGTCTTAAGCAATGTGAAGTTTGCTTTGGAAAAGTATTTTACATTGGTTTCCTTGTTTGGGGTTGTGGGTGGAATGTGAATATCCAGAGTGATTAGCCCATGGTCTGATCTAACCAGCGATGGGTTGACGTCAGGTGTGGAACACTGGTCGCCCATGTTGGTTCTGACCAGGTCCAATATGTTATTCCCTCTGGTGGGAGTGTTGACCAGTTGATCCAGGATGTTTGAGTGTATACATTCATTAAAGCACTGGGCAAGGGAGTTAGTACTTGAGTAGTTCTCACAATTAATGTTTGGGTAATTGAAATCACCCAGTATTAGGATGTTTGGTAGGACCTACCTATATCCCCAGTGTCTCCGGAAATGCAGATTGTGGCTCCTGGGTCATGGTGGTTGATCTGTAGCAAGCTACAATTTGGAATGCAGTTGTGGCCATTGTTAGTTGCATTTGGATGATCTGTGATGCATCGTGCTACACCACTAACCTGGAGGTGTGATAGATACACCCCCATCATTTGTGTTTTGGTCCGGGTTCTGAGGCCGAAAAGTGTGATATGAGTTATAGTCTGGTAGTGCTGTGGTGCTCTCTGGATCCTTAAACCAGGTTCCTGTTACTGCACAGATATCGATGTTCTCCAAACAGAGGAGTACCTCGAGTGCATGCAATGTGAAGTCCAGTCTGCTGGCATTGAGTAGCATTACCCTCGGTTTATGGTTACTTGTGCTATATACGGTGGTGGGTTTGTCTTCTGAGCCTTGCATAAAGGTCCACATTGCCTAATATTGACCTCTCTAGTATTGTTTGCAATAACAGCTGTGCATGTGTACATGTTCTGCAAATGTGTACTGACCCTTGTTACAGGTCTGTGCCAAATGGCTTTGTGCACACCGACATAGAGTGGATATTGACAGTAGAGACACACTGGTTGAATGTTTAGGTTTGTGTAGCCTAACATTTCATTGGTGGACTAACAGCTGCTTGGAAATATGTGGACAGTACTGGTAATGAAACAGTGTGCATATCATCCTTAACTCTAGTGTGACATCTGCTGTAGGAGTGTAAGATTTAGGAAACTGCTGCCCATGTGTAATAGGTGCTTCATAGGTGATGGCCTACACTATCTGATCATATCCTGATCATGTTGATATTGGCAGCAGAGTTGATTGATATTTGACTGTGTGGAGAGTGGGTGTCTGTGGCCAACAGAGCTCATGGTTCTGGTGGGTATGTGAGCATATACCCAGACAAGGATACATCAATGTTGACACGTGCATCATCTGTACTCAACTATCAGGATATGATGTGGCCCTCAGAAGGGGGCTGCTACTAAAGGTAGCTACCATGTTCCTGTAATAGCTACTGTTGCCATGTCCATAATACAAATATGTACTTGTGAGCATCACTGTCTAAAACATATGCATAAACAGTAAGTAAACTAAATACTGTACATGGTATTGTAGTACTGAATGCTCATACAGGCATGGCCACTAGTCAGCTACTAGTGTTTACTAATGTTAGCTTTGTGTATGTGGCCATCCTGGGGAAATGCAATCTCTAAGACATGTACACTGCCAAACCCACCTAACACAACACCCCACACATTGTCTGGGATGCAGCTACAGGGGTGAGCTTGGAGGCAGTTTATTCTATACCCAGGTCTGGACAAGACAGTCAAGAGGTGTAGGTTAACACATGCATCCCATCACCGCAACCAACACATACCCTTACCAGAACACAGTAAGGACACACACATGCTACCAGAATTCACACACACATCCACAGAGGCCTCTAAGACTCTGGCCAAGCAGAAGGCCTGCCAAGTTGGAATAGACAGACAACAGGATACAAAGACTGTATGACATAGTTTGCATAATTGTGTCACTCCTCAGAACACGTGGCCAGAAACATGGCCAACAGTATGCATTTGTGAATGCATACTCTAGCACTATGTTACACACCAAGCTATATGAGGGCAAACATACTGTCAACTACCTGTCTGCCATGATTAGCCACATACCCATACACTCAGACTGCCTTTTGAACTATACACATGTTTCTGGCATATTCTATGTTGTTGTGCAGGACTTGTGATGCAGTAGCCTTGACTGCATGGAAACACATGTAGGAACCATCAGGTCTTGGGACATAACTGCATGGGCTACAAGTTCTGGGTAACATTTTGCCATTGGCCAGAATGATGCAGCAGTACAGGGACAAGGATTGTATTCCACAATCGTGTAATGTACTGGTGTAATTCACAGAGTATCGAGCATCTCTCTGCCTGGGATAACATGGTTGACAGACCATGATGCTTTGCCAGATAGGGCCTGCACCTGTCACCCCTGAGAATCTGGATACTGACAACAGCCTATGCTTCCCCTATAGTGCCCTCATCATGCCAAGTTCAAGTGAAAGTCCACTGGTGCAACAGCGACAGACAAGAAATAAACTGTGGGTATTGATACTCAATGATACGAATCAGGTACTCAATATGGACTCATGTATGGCAATCTGAAACATGGGCAACATATCTGTGCAATGATAGTTATGATGCAATGCTCTGGAGAGCACCCCTGCATGACCATGTTATAACACATACCTCACCTCATGGCTATCACCCTTTGTTGGAACACATGGCCCACAGGTGTGTCCATCTTCCTGAGGGATATGTACAACTCCACGCTAGTTGTACTTGCACAACATAAAATGCATTATGCTGAGCAACAACCTTTGTGCCAAAGTTTAATCCGAAATGCACCTTGTGACAGATCATCCACCATGCCTCAGAATTCCCAACTGTCATTGTGCTGTAATGGGGAATACCAGTTTTGAGACAGGAAACCATAATCATGGCCACTCAGCTATCCCATTATGAACTGGAAAGACTCATCATGTACCAACACCTGTGCTCAATGCATGTTGGATGTCAGCAACAGCAATGACCTGGATCACCATAATTACACAAACAGGGCTAACAGTATGCCACCCATGGTCAGTCTTCTAAGCCAATTGTGTCCTCCTTAAGAGTGAAGTGGTGACTGTCATGGCACCCATGCAGATGTACAATGCATGTGCAAATGCTGAGTCCTACACATATGCACTTTAAGCACTCACATATGTGCAGTGATTGTGCCAGTGAAACATGAACAGGATTCAACCAAACACAAAAAAGAAGGCAAACCGGTGGTATCCTGCCTTAAACTGTACCACGGAAGGTAATAGTTGTTGCTAGTGTCAACACACATGAGTGGAAGATGACCTATGGACAGCCTCTGTATGATGCAGATACACCATATAATGCCACACAAAGCTACCGTAAAACTAATCTTTCACATATTATGAGGCCAACCACAGAGGATTCCATAGCTGTGTCATGAAACATAATGACAACAACAAGACCTGCTATGCTTCACAGCATTATGGCATGAGATGCACTGCACCTATGGAAATAGCACCTGTTCATCCAGATAGCATCTTGGATAACATAAACACACTGCCCCCCCAACAGGTACACATTCATATATCCATGTACACTACAGAGCCCCTGTAACCACAACTATGCAGGTATAAGCTGCACTCACGCTGCATGGGACCTGTCCACATCCCAGGTTGTATCATACACATATGGCAAAACAATTTGCTCTCCACATACACATCATGTAAAACATAGCTTCATGTCAGGCTGTGTACACACTGAATGGTGCACACCAACAGTTATGACAACCCACAAAGGGGGAGACACCACCGATAATGGGAAGTACTGCACTACTACCCTGCTGAGTCTGGTCTGAAAGGCCATGAACCTTGATCAACTTAATTGATGTCAGCAGTACAGATGTAGATGATAGTAAGGTTGATTTCACATAGCATATCATAACCTTGCCAAGTCATAGGACATCATCACCCATACTGTGTTCCACCTACACTCAGTATACTAGATGCAAATTCCTATGTCACAGGAGTGTTTTGCAACTGGACTTCTGACAGAACCAGCACTACAGAAGGTGTCTGAATAATACATGCACATCACACCAGTGCCAGCTACGGTAAGACAGGGTTAATTCATTGTACTCCCCCACCTTGTAGTCTATACCACACAGATTAACAGAAGGCATCTGCCTATTGAAGTATGCAAATGACTATGACCTAGGAGCAATAGCTGACCCAATGAGTGTTGAGAACAACATACAGAAGTGGCTTTGTGGGTGAGGTGTGTGACATATGGCCACAAGCTGACAGCTACATATTGCATTGTCACCCCTATATTAATAACCCTGTACCCATGGACTACCACCTAGGCAGCGGTCAACATGATGGACACTGTGTGTAAGGGATGCTGCTAGGCAGTTGTCTTTCCTGTAATAGTTACATAACCACACCTGTGAGGTAGTCATAAGTGGCAACCCTAATCATGACAGGGTGTCATCCATGAATATAGAGATCATTGTTCAGCCATACTCAACACTCAAGTGACCCATATCAGATCACATATTTCCTTTAAGGGGTATTGGCCATGATCAGATGGCCTACACCAGCCTTTCCAATCCCCATCTCCACTATGTAGCATGATGCCTACCCTGAATAAAGTCATGTCCAACCCAGTGATGTTGGACATGCTACACATACACATCCTGATCTCAAACACATACTTCATGGACATCCACCTTCCTAATACAAGGATCACCACATGCTGGACAGATCCTTGTCCCATACACTTTACATACTCCTGCCATACTGTGCGATCCTGTCCAGCAAAGATGCACATTGCCCCTCTTTCAGACATGGTGTGATGACCGCATGGTAAATATATCATTAACCCTGTGGATCAGTTATGTGGCACTGTTTTACCTGGGCCCAGAAACCTGCCTGTCAGCTACAGCTAGGTAACCTTTCATCCTAGGCTCATACATGGCCCAGGGCATATAGCCTACTAGTTGACTTTGACGATACATGCTATAGTTGATATCCAACCCTGCAAATACCATCAGGCTAGCCAGTGTCCCATGTGTATCACATGTGCAACACAGGTAATACATGGCAGGATGTTGAACTGCTGTACAGTGCCATGTAGATGTATATGGGAAAACACATACATGTAAAACCTTCCATGAGCAAGTCTGCAGGGTCACAGCTCATATCCGTTAAGGCAGTGTAAGTCTTTATATGTGATATATACACAGCATCAAGGTTGACTGCATTAATATGGACACATCTAGTTATGTGGTGATAGGTAAGAACACCGGTACAGGCAAACAGACATGCCCACATCAAGACAGCATCCACATGGAGTATGAGCAATGTAATCAGGTGGCAGACACATATATGATGATAATATCCAATCACAATTGAGTGTCGAATGTGTGTGATACAAACATGTCAGTGGTGTCAGTGTCATGTAGATTTGCAAAGACAGCTATTTAATCGCTGAGCATGTAGCCCAGGCCGGTATGACCCTGACCTTGAGTAGCATCTTACCCTCACCAAGAATGATGCCACAATATGAAGACAAGATGATCAATTTTAACAATTGGCTTATGTATTGATGTCATTCAAAGGGGATCCAATGCCTGTCAGCTTGGGATGACATGCTCAATAAGCCACGATGCTTCGCTAGGGACGGCTTGCACCTGTCACCCCTGGGCTTTCGGATATTGGCAAAGGCTCTTGCTACCCCCATAGTGCCTTTTTTAGGCAAGGCTCAAAAGACAAACCCACCTCCATAGGTATAACAAGGGATAAGAAACTAAGAGTAATGCTACTCAATGCCAGAAGTCTAAATCTCAAGATGCATGCACTCAAAACTCTCCTTAGCATGGAGAACATCGATATCTGTGCAGTAACAGAAACCTGGTTCAAGGCTCCCGAGAGCACCCCGTCACTACCAGGTTATACCTCATACCATGCTTTTCGGCCCCAAAACTTGGAACAAACCACAAAAGGAGGGGGAGTATCAATATTTGTCAAAGATACCCACACCTGCAGGTTGGTGGCACAGCATGAAGCATCAGAGATTATCCATGTGCAACTAACAGTGGGTAAAACTGCCTTCCAGTTTATAGCCTGCTACAAACCACCCTCCCAAACCCAGGAACCCCACTCAGCCTTCCTGAGAACACTGGAAAATATGAAGGTCTCTCCAAACACCATTATATTGGGCGACTTCAACTACCTAAATATAGACTGGGAGCATTACTCTAGCTCCAACACCCTAGCCCAAAGGTTCCTAGAATTTATAAACTCAAATGCTATGGAACAACTTGTTACCACTCCCACAAGAGGGGAAAACATACTGGACCTGATCATCACCAACATGGGGACTCTATGCTCCAGACCAGAAGTGTATCCCTCACTGGTAAGATCAGACCATAAACTAATCTCACTGGATATTCACATCCCGACTCCACCCCCCTGCCCTGAAAACCACAGTGAAAAACTTCTCTAAAGCAAATTTCACACTCCTCAAAACTGAGGTGGAATCCTTCAAAGCCCCCGCACCTGTGGAAAATACAGCCCAGACTGCAGAATCCTTTATAAACGCATTCTATGAATACCTTCAGGAATGCATGGATCATGAAATCCCAAATGAAACCAAGACCCAATCCTCCAAAGGCAGACGTCCTGTCTGGTGGACCCCAGCCATAAACAAACTATACAATAGAAGGAGGAAGCTACTACATGATAGAGCAAAATCCCAAAAAGGGAAGGCATCTCTGATCAGTATTATCAAAAAACTACAGGCACTCATAAAATTGTCTAAGGCCAGCTTCGAGAGAAAAATTGCACAGGACACTAAGGATAATCACAAGGCTTTCTTTAGTTATGTTAAGAACCTGGGTAGGAATTCCCAGATATGCTCAGAATTAGTGCAAAATGACAAAAAATACACCGAACCCACAGACATTGCCAACATCCTAGCTGACAGGTTCAATGCAAACTCCCCCCCCCCACCAAAAGGGCAAATATCTATCCCAGCAGAGTGCTGCCCCCCTGACATCTCAGATGCTTAGGTAAGAGCTGCCCTCTCCAAAGCAAAAAACACAGCATCAATGGGACCAGATGGTGTCCTGGGCTGCGTCCTACATGAACTCCAAGAAGAGCTAAACCCAAACATAAAAGTACTGTTCAATCTCAGCCTTACTACAGGATATGTACCCAAAGAGTGGCATACAGCAACAGTGGTCCCTCTTCACAAAGGTGGTGCCTCAACGGATCCTGGAAACTATCGCCCCATAAGCCTGACTAGATTGGTCTGCAAAGCTATGGAAAGGATCATCATGGACCCCATAAATAAAGATATTGGGGACCTACAGACACTGGATCCTACCCAGTTCAGCTTTGTTAAGGGCAGATCCTGCCTCTTAAACCTGGATGATTTCTTTGAAACAGTCACCAATGCCATTGATGAGGGGAAGGTGGTCCACACAGCCTACCTGGACCTCGCAAAAGCCTTTGATACAATACCCCACTTGGGCATTATAGATAAGCTTACCAGCTTAAATATAAACCCCCATGTCACTAGATGGGTTGCAAACTAGCTCAAGGACAGAACCCACATGGTTAGAATTGCTGGAGCCATGTCAGACTCCAAACCAGTTACAAGTGGCATCCCACAAGGCTCAGCCCAGGGACCTCTCTTGTTCGGTATATATTTCTCAGAGGTACAGGCCAACATGGAAGGACTGTGGCTGACCAAGTTCGCAAATGACTGCAAACTGGGCGCCATAATCGACTCTCCAGCTGACACAAGCATCCTCCAAAAGGGCCTCATAGAAACAGACAACTAGTGCCTGAGCCATGTCCTCAAGCTAAATGCCAAAAAGTGTATAGTCATCCCCTTTGACAAAAACAAAGTGCCCACAAATTACCACATAGGTGGTAATCCATTAAGTACAGAAGAAGTAAATAGGGACCTGTGGACCCAAGTTGATAGCAATCTCTCATTTGACAACCACGTGGCCAAAGTGGTTAGAAAAACATTTTATATAGCCCACCTAATCATGAAGGGATTCACATGTAGATCAGGGGAGGTCTTCATGCCTCTTTACTCATCAGGCCCATAACTGAGTACAATGCCCCTTTTGGGATGTACCTTACCAGACACCTGCAGCAACTGTAAAGACACCTAAAGTACCTCACCAAGAGGATCAAAGGGCTCAAACAGATGCCATATGCTGCCCTGTTAAAGAAACTCCATCTCTACTCAGTGGCATACCGCCTGCTCAGAGGCGATCTGTGCCTGACGTATAAAGCCATGTCCAACCCGGAATTAATGGACATGCTGCACCTCAGAAAATCCAAATCCCATCTAGCTATGCGCTCGAGAGACTTGAACCTCAGCACCGAAATAAATAGGACATGCTGGAGGGACAGATTCATAACCTAGAGGCTCCCTTCATTCTGGAATAAAATCCCAATCCAGGTTAGGCAGAGTCCCTCATTAACTCTCTTCAAGATGAATCTTGATGAGTGGATGGGAGATCGTAGGTTTACCCTGGGTATCACTTCTGTGTCACTGTTAGACAGAGGCACAGTATACTAACCTCAAAATAGGGCATAGCAAAATTAATTTAAAATGGGTGACAAAAGCCAAGCACACTCTGGCTAGGCTTATAAATGCCCTAGGGCAGATAGCCTAGTATGAACCTATGAACCTATGAACCTATAAATGTGATACACATGTATGTTCAGCTGTAGCTCTGTACATCTCTGTGAGTTACTGTGACCTGTCTCCATCATTATGTCTTCCAGGTATGCTGTGTGCAAGGCTGCCACCTTATACCCGCTTGGAGGACGAGGCCCTCATCCCATACTTACTTGATAATCATCATGTACTGTTCAGCCATGTGCCACAGGATGCACAGCAGCGGGATGTCCTGTGGCAGAAACTTTGCAGGAGGGTTAATGATGTGGGTGGCACAACTGCACATACCAGCAGGTGCGCAGACACTATACAGACCTACTTAGATGGGCGAAACAGCATGCTAATGCAATTGCCAAGGAACAAGGTGCAACAGGTGGTGGGCCACCAACCCAGCCGCCACTCACACGTACCAAGGAGCTACTGGCCAACCTGGGGACACCTGCAGAACAACACCCACAAGCCTTAGCTGATATCATGGAGGTGGGTGTCTCTCAACCACTGAGCCTGGAGTTGCCTGGTAAGTCACTACTGCACATATAACAACTATATTCCATATAGTTACATGTGTCACTGTACAATATGTAATGTAACATCATATGCAAGGCATGTGTACACACATGCCACATACTATAGTATGCTACTCAGTGTATGCACACGTGCATACTCCATAGTATAGTATATTGTACTGGTGTATGTGTTAACATGCACATTGTACCCTGTAGCTATCATACAGGCGTGGATAATGATCATACTGCTGTGTCACTCCTATTTTGGTACCTATGGCATTCCACTGCGACAGCAGCCCATTGCAGGTGAGACTGTTATTATTTATCAGGCATGTTAATGCACAGATCTATCTGCCATGTGGCCATTTACCACATGTACACATAATGTATGGCCCTGTGACAATATACAGGTCAGACCTGCATTGCATCACAATGGCTACCCATGTGCAATACTTGCAAACTATGTGAAACACTGACATGAAACCTCACAAACAGTCATTGCCAGATGTGTGGACAGCTGTGCATACAATGGTGGAGGTTTTGTTCACTGTAGGGACATGTACTATAGATCAGAAGTACATATGTGGAGAATACAAACAGTACTACACAGGTTGCTGGAGTATGACCAGCCCGCAGGATTCACCGGTGTGGATTATACCCCTGCTATGAATGTCACATAATGTTATGTGCTATCTGACATGTCCATGACATCTAATGGGCAGGCTGCAACACTGCCTAACTATCCTGAAAAACATATCCCACATACCAAACATACCACCCTTTGTCTGCATAACCCTGTCGTCAGTGGAGCATATGACATCTATGGGTGTATGTCATATGGGACAACACAGACATGTGAAATAGACACCCGTCACAACCATTTGGAAAACACATGTTCACACATGGCCATGGAGGATGGCCAGAGACATGAAGCAACACACACAGTAGACGTGATGTGCTTGTGTGTACCCCCTGTCGTACATTGGCTCCACATGGTCCAACTATGGCCTTTGTGTAATGGTTATACTGCAGATGTCGAACACTAGACATCCTACAGGCCTGTGCACATCTTGTGCAGGCATGACATCAATCCACCATATAAGATGTGTTGAACATCTTGAGTGTGTCATGACATGACAGCAGTCACCTGTACAGTATCCACATACATACACAGACAACCACATCAGCCCACAGATACAGTAAATTCCCCTTGATGGTATTGGACATCACTATCATCCTTGCTCCTCATGTGTGTGTGTGTGTGTGTGTGTGTGTGTGTGTGTGTGTGTGTGTGTGTGTGTGTGTGTGTGTGCGTATGTGGTACACAGATGTCATGTAGGACATGGTGTGCCGACAAGTTTGCCATGTCTGGCCATAGTTGCCAGGCAGCAGCAATATGGTTGCAGATTTGCAGGAGTGTTGTCCGTATACCCTTCAGTGACCTGAGTCACCCATTCTACATCATAGTTTAGTGTGTATACACCTCAGTGACGTGGGTGACATTCCACATTATATATGTATTGTATCTGAACACAGTCATGGCTATGAACTGTGTCTGTAACTCACACTGTATAGCAATAGAGACGCCACATGATTCCCTGCAATGGCCATGCACATCAGATAAATGAGCACTATATCTGTAGGGCAGACTGACAACACTGCATCAGCGGAAGGTCCATGTTAGTATAACACATCCCTGCATTGGGACACCATTACTCCACTGTATATTTGACAGGACACCATTGTGTTAAAATGTATGTATGTCATTGCATGCGTCAGCAGATCACATGTCATACTACATGTGATTGTCAAGGTCATATGCCACACATCAGGCAGGTGTACTGTTAACCTGTGTTGATCTACATGGTGTAACACAGGGATGTATGATAACTACTACTATGATTGTGTAATGTGCAATCCTTCTGCTATGACACATGCATGCTGTTGTGTGCAACCCAGGGATGTATGATAACTACCACTATTATTGTCTGAGCTGCATGCCGTTTGCCGTATCGCATGCATGTTGCATGCCTTCTGTCATATCACATGCATGTTGGGTGCCATAACGTGTGTCTGTGTGTTTGTGTGTCTATGTGTGTCTGTGTGTGTGTGTATATTGTATAGATTGTAATGTATAGTTCTTGTCTACCCCTCACAGGTGTTGATGTAGGTGCATTCCCCTCCTGTGGTCCATCTGATGTTAGTGTGCACACAGACTCTAGCAGTGATGATGAATGTATGATTGAGGCACAGTCAGAGTTGTCAGGGGCTGAATCTGTGCCATTTGTTGCCATTCCACCTATATCCTCCCTCATTCCCACACACAGTTCTCATGCCAACACATACCTTATCACCAGTGGCCATAGAGGAAGGACAGTTGATGTGTGGTAGCTTGGAACAGGAAAGTGTGGAGGCTATGGAAGGTGTGCCTACACACCATGCTATCAGCCAACTGACTGGTGATGCCCCACACAGGCATGTGGCCAGTGCTGCTCATAGAAGGACCTCTGTCCAACATGCCCCTGCAAGACAGAGCACAGCAGCAGCTGGTGTCTCCAGATGCATGTTTCAGGCTGTAATGGAGGCACAGGCATGTGCTGAGTGGCACAGCAGAGAAGGTCAGAGGCTTCAGAGGGCTGCTGTCCGTTCTTTAAACAACATCCAGGCAATGGCAAATGCTCAACATCAGCTTGCTGAAGTTTTGGATTGATGATTGGGTGACATGGTTGGGGTCCTTGACCATGGCATGACAATCTGCGAGTGTGAGATGTCTGTGCTGGAACATCTGGTAGGAGTGAGGCATTAGGCATATGGACATAGGCCAGCTACATCACCTGTTGCAGGTCTACGTGATCAAGCTACCTCACATGTCCGTTTCCATAGTTGCGGTAGCAGCAGCAGTGCAGCTGGTGCTGTTCTGTCCATACCAGGACACAGCAGGCCACATGCACATGGCCGTGGATGGTCCCAACAGGGACACGGTTTCAGTGGACATGTGTCATCAGACAGTACCCAATCTGCATCTCAGCCTGGTAGTGCCCATGCAATTCCTGGCAGGCACAGGTCACATGGCCATGGCCAAAAACTGTGAACTGTAAAACCTGGCCTGTACAGTCTGCAGCTGTTAATAATACCCCTGTGTAGGCCTAGCACATGCCAGAACTGTGTGCATACATACACACATATACACCAGAAATATATGTAGGGCACCTAAACACACACATGCATAACATCCACACATGCCCAATGAGATCAAAGGCCCTAACCCACACACATGATGTCATCCAATGGTGCAGCCCAGGCTTCGGGCAAACATTATCACCCTGTGCATATGATGATGCCTGTGCTGCATCCTTGTCATCCACACCATCGGTGCAGGGACATGCTCATATGGTCTGATGCACTGGGTGAACAGACTAGGAAGATAATTGTAGATGCAGCTACATCACCTGTTGCAGGTCTACGTGAACGAGCTACCTCACATGCCCGCTTCCATAGTGGCAGTAGCACAGAAGTGCAGCTGGTACTGTTTTGTCCACACCAGGACACAGCAGGCCACATGCACATGGCCCTGGATGGTCCCAACAGGGACATGGTTCCAGTGGACATGTGTCATCAGACAGTACCCAATCTGCACCTCAGCCTGGTAGTGCCCGTGCAACCCCTGGCAGGCACAGGTCACGTGGCCATGGCCGGACACTGTGAACTGTAAAACCTGTCCTGTACAGTCTGCAGCTGTCAATAATACCCCTGTGTAGGCCAGACATATGCCATAACTGTGTGCATACATACACGCACACACCAGAAACATATGTAGGGCATCTAAACACACACATGCATAACATCCACACATGCTCAATGAGATCAAAGGCCCTAACCCACACACATGATGTCATCCAATGGTGCAGCCTAGGCCTCAGGCAAACATTATCACCCTGTGCATATGATGATGCCTGTGCCGCATCCCTGTCATCCACACCATCGGTGCAGGGACATGATCATATGGTCAGATGCACAGGGTGAACAGACTAGGAAGATAATTGTAGATTACAATTGTTGTGTACTTTTGACAGGCAGCAGACATACCATGTAATACTGGTTTAGAATGCATTTTGTACTGTTAACAGTATGTGCCATGTGTAACAACAGTAACTGCATGTTGGTCTTGATGTTCCACCTTCCTCTTTCCTGCTTCAGGTCTAATTGCATGTGCTAGTGGATGTCAGTGTTTGCAGTTAGTGTCCCATATGTAAATGTGGACTACTCACAGGTATGTATGAAAATACCAGCATGCACTTTGTACCTTCCACATCACAGTTAGAAAGTCCCCACGTTCCAAACACGGCTACTGATCTACTGATCCAAGAGCATGATAGCTGTGTATTAAGCTACTGTGGCTAGAGACGTGACATCCATACTGGGTGACATCACAGGTACAGTTACATGGAGTGGGGAGGTAAGAGAGCGGTCTAGCTGATGACAAGGGTAAAGGCCAGTGGAAAGTGTTTTGCCTCATTGGAAAGCAGTAATACACGTTCCCATGACAGGATGTGAAAACACAAATACACCCACACACTCAGGTATTCACACACATATATTCAGAGACACAGTAACACACCCACACACTCATGGATTCACTGACACAGTAACACACACACACACACACACACACACACACACACACACACACACACTGTGGCATTCACTATTGAATACACTTATGTCACGCACATACAGATAACTCACATGTGTGAGATACACACCCCTGCCTATATCCTGCTTTCTACATTGCAGTCTGTACAGATGTCTACAACAGTGTACAAGAGAGTGAGTAACACTTGAGATATATTCCCCACCATACGTGACATATACAGACACACACACAACCACACATGCCAGTACTGTGAATCAAACACCTGCCTATCTCATGATACGTATGACAGACTTACAGCAGTATTGCACATGTTACAAGGTGTACTGATGCTTCCTTTGGCAACTGTGCTGATATATGCACAATATATGCACACGGGAGGTCTTAACTGTTAAAGGTGTCAAGTGATTTACCTTTGGTGTCACACTGACCGCTGTCTAAGTTGTGTGTGTTCCCCTTCAATTAACAAAACCATAGCTTAGCGGTTACACAGGTTATTGTAGGAATGCTTGTGACACACCTTTGAGCTGTCCTCAGCAAACATCCATCTGCAAAGATGCCCCACCACTTAGTTATGTCCACACATCTGTCCATACCTGAAGTACATCTTACCATACATTCAACATATCACCATATACAGTTAGCAATGTTGAGGCTGCATTGCAACTGCGTGATGTACTAAGACACACATCACCTGCAAACATCAGCAACTGCACACGCATGGTATCTGAATGCACACCACTACATGTGCGTGTGTGTAGGTCCTACATTTCTGTCATTTGGGCATGTTTGTAAGCATTGCATTTGGTCGACATGTGTAATGACATACATGACACATGGACTGTTGTATGATATGATAGGTGTCATGGGTGACCAGTACAGAGGGAATGTTACCTCTGTCAACATTGATATCACACCTTATGTACTGTTAGCATTCAGCAGCCATGGACCTACCTTCCATGTGCATGTGTGTAATGGCTGTAGCCACCTGTCTGTACAAAGGACAACAACAACTATGCTATTTACATATATGTTGTATGTGTGTGGTATGTACATATCCAGGGCAGGTACATGTATAGCATATCCAAACATGAGGGTGTTTACTGGTGTACAGCAACAGTCATCTGTTAATGCTGTAAATAACTGAGGGACCCTGGTATGTGTACAGCTGACCTGGTTACAAACAGTGGTATCATTGCATTGCATAACACATGATGCAACTGTGTCAGTACATGGGTACTCTGCACAGTTGATGTAGAGCTAGGTACAGTCCACTGGTCAAAGGTCACATGGTGTTGTACTATCATATGTCATACCACATGTATGGATGTGTGTTGGTGGTCCGTGGGCATGATGGTGTCTGAGGGTTACATCCTAGAATGCAGCTTTTGACACAGTGACCTGCATCTGACTCATCTGTGATGCCTTTTGTGGGAGTACTGGTCAGTACATGTGAGTGGCCTTTATGTATATGGGGACACCACCACCTGGAGTGATCCGAACCTGTGTTATGGCCCACACGTCTGGTTCTGAGGTATATGGTGACAGTGCTATTGTGCACTACAGAGCCTTCATCCAGGTGTTCCTCACTGCACAGATGTCAGTATTCCCCATTGTTGGATCTACAGTGAGCAGCTGTGATTATGAACACTACACATCTAGCACTGGTTAGCATAAGCATACAATGCAGTTATCCTGTAGGTGTCAGGGTATTATCCTGTGTTTAGGACATTTGCCTTGGAATAGCACTTTATGGGTGAATGCGACCTAGGTATTATCCCCACTCCCTTGAATCATGGATGCATGTGATATGAGACAAAGGCCTGTCTACTTTCAGTCATGTCATCCCAGAATGACAAACACTGGACAACCTCATAATTACAGCAGGACATTGGCTCAATGTGTTGGTCAAGCAGTTGCCACTCCTAGCAAGACATCACTGCAAGTGGTAGTATTGTGCTTGGTATAGAATGGTACAGCTAAGGTGACAGACAGCAGCAGACATTGTGTAGATGACCGGTGTCAGATATATGTAGTGCAGCTTTCCTGCTAACAATGACAACTACTAACACTGGAGTCCATTACAATGTGTTCTTTACGTCTAACGGTAACAGCATGGCCACTGTCGCCTTCCGTGTTTAGAATCAGACTGCATCCCAAACAACTTTGTGCTACTAAGTGTATGAGCATGCCCAGTATAACCTTGTGTAGTTGGAGACATAGTGCATTCCAAACAGCCCTGTGCATGCCCAGTGACACCTTGTGTCGGTTATGTGCCTCTATGTGTATGGGCATGGCCATTGTAACTCTGTATAGTGATAGTAGTCATCCATTCAACAGATGGGCATACTCCAGTTCAGGATGGATTCCTACTTTAAACACACAGGTTCACAGGTATGTACATCTTAACTGCCAGCATCCCTGTTGATGTCCGCATTCCTGGAAGGTCATAATGACAGCCTTGAAACGTGTAGTCTCTGTGGTGTGACACGTAACTATGTAGTATTGTAATAGTGTTCTGTAGATAGGCAGGTGTTCCAATCCCACCACTGGCATGTGTGTGTGTGTGTGTGTGTGTGTGTCTATGTCTGCCTGAGGACAGAACAATGCTTTTAGACTGCTCACACTCCATACAATTCCTATACCCAACTTTGGCAAGGCTGATGATGTCACCCACCTAGGAAATACACCTCTGGGAGTACTGTGATACAGTAATCTCGGTAGCGCATTCTGTAACTTTGTAATGTGATAAAGTAGTTAAGTCAGTGTTCTAATCCCAGACTTGCCAACTGTGTGTATGTGTGCATGTGCGTCTCTGCCTGAGGACAGAATAATGCTTTTAGACTGCACACACTCCATACAATTCCTATACCCAACTTTGGCAAGGCTGATGATGTCACCCCACCTAGAAATACACCTCTGGGAGTGTTGTGACCCAGTAAACTCGGTAGCATGTTCTGTAACTGTGTAATGCTGTAGCATGATAAAGTAGTTAGGTCGGTGATCTAATACCAGACTTGCCAACTGTGTTGTTTATCTCTGTCTGCCTGAGGCAGAATAATGATTTTAGACAGCTCACACTCCATACAATTCCTATACCCAACTTTGGCAAGGTTGATGATGTCACCCACCTAGAAATACACCTCTGGGAGTGCTGCAACCCAGTAATCTCGGTAGTGTGTTCTGTAACTGCGTAATGCTGTATTGTGATAAAGTAGATAGGTCGGTGTTCTAATCCCAGACTTGTCAACTGCATATGTGTGTGTGTGTGTGTGTGTGTGTGTGTGTGTGTGTGTGTGTGTGTGTGTGTGTGTCTCCGTCTGCCTGAGGATAGAATAACGCTTTTAGACTGCTCAACTCCATACAATTCCTATACCCAACTTTGGCAAGGTTGATGATGTCACCCACTTAGAAATACACCTCTGGGAGTGCTGTGACCCAGTAATCTCGGTAGCGTGTTTTGTAACTGCATAATACTGTGGTGTGATAAAGTAGTTAGGTTGATGTTCTAATCCCAGACTTGCTAACTGTGTGTGTGTGTGTGTGTGTGTGTGTGTGTGTGTGTGTGTGTGTGTGTGTGTGTGTGTGTGTGTGTCAAGTACAATACTTTGTAGAGTATGCACTCTATATACAAATCACATGACCACCTTTGTCAATCCTGCTGTTGTTACTCACCTAGGACTACACCTCTAGGAGTGCTGTAACCCAGTATTCACCGTAGCACATGCCCTAAATGTGTATTGCTGCAGTGTGATACAGTAGGTAGGGGTTTCAATATAGCGCATGGCACGTGTTTGTGTGTTTGGCTGTCAGAGCCTGTGTGGAGGTGGCAGAGAGATTCTAACCACTGGACATGTTGGGGAGCGGATTTTGTAGTTTTCCTATATGGTGTCCGTTTTATGATACAATGGCCACCTCACAAGGAATACAGATCTCAGTCAGCCATGGGATTGTGTTGGCAAGCCATACCCCTACATCTGGCAAAAGGCCTAGTGAACAAATATGCAACCCTACTAGTACCCGGTATATGTCCTGCACCCATGTGTCATACACAAACACAATTGCCTAGGATATCCTGTTATGTTGCTAGTACCATGCACATTGATGACAGATAGTAGGCATGGTGTGATTGCAGTGGGCTGCAGAGGACATGGCACCCTGTACAGCGGTACAATAGGCACATAATTGCGGGCAATGTGCCTTCACTATGTTCCCCACTGGATGCCTGCAACATATGTGGTGACATCAAATGTGATCCATGGAGGCCATACAATGCCGTACACATGTGCCCTGTATGGACCAATGCCACTGACACCAGGGAATACCTGTCTCATGCTATCAATGCAGGTGCAGGGTCGACCTGCTGACTATAAGCAGGTTTCGCCACACCAGGCCAGTATTGGCATATCGGGGGATAACAGTCTGTGTACACAACATGTGCCTGCCAAACCAGGTACAGCTGTACATGTCACTGTACACTATTGTGGGACATGCACATCCCAGGCAATGTCCATGTGAAGGACTATCAAACACAGACATTGCATGCATTGCAAAGCTATGGCCATACACAATGGTAACTAGGATGTTAGGGCAGTTCATGCAGTACCCATCTGTGTGGGACATTGCAGATACTACACCCCTGTACCACACTGCACACCATTGATAGGCAGCGCGATGTCAAGGATTACCCTTCACCCAGCCTTGTACAACCATCTTGCACAGCCAACCACTACACATCCATGAAGCAATGCATACATGCATGTCAGTACTGGCACCTTGTGTCTGCATTTGGGTTATGATGCTCCCAACCACACGCCCAGTATAACCCTCGTTTGCATACCAACAGATGTCAAACATGTTCACATGCCCTAGCCCATAGAACCTCCACATATCCCGTGTGGTGCATGTCATCCTGTGCATTACTGCAGTGTGGCAAACTAAGTAGTTAGGGAATGTATCTGTGGCCCTGGCAAAGTGTCAATGCGAGTCTATTAGAGAGTGTGGTTGTGGTGACAATGGCATCCGTTCCTGTGGACAGCCATGTGTACTACACCTAATGTATGTCTACTATATCTCTGTTGCAGATGTCTCTCACCTACACACATATATGTTCTTACAACACAGCAACATGTCGGCTTTGTGGCACATGTAGTAACTGCATGCACATGTGATAGTAATGACTAGTCAGTCAGGGGTTTGACCACTGTACTGGTAGGTGTGTGACAGACAATGCTTAGGGTTTAGTCTCCAAGCCCTTCTCTGATGTACTTTGTCTGTCCCTCCCATACAATCTCTGGTGGATGTGAAGGTGTACACCTGATCAGCAGCAGCATGTGTATTGTAAGTGATGGACATGATCAGGTGATATCCACTGCACCTATTGCAGTCCACCTCTAGCTGATTGTATGTGGAACAGCTGTGATGATGTTCCCATAGCCATTTGCATGATAAACACACTACATTATCTAGGAACATCATGTTGGTGTTTGGCCATGACAGTCACTGTGAGTGGTACCTGGATGTGGTGTTTTGAAACGGCATCACAGATGATATCTGGATGTTCCTCAAACATCATACACTGTGGGAAATAGCCTAAAGATAGGAGGGTGATGTGCCCAACACGACTACAGCATGTAAGTGTAGCTATGCTGCATTGAGACTAATGCCTGTTTAACATGTGTGTGGTAATGGCTATTCTGCATGTTTTAAAACAGATATGACAGTGCTCTGTTCGTGAGGCACCCCCATCTGTAGGGCCATCTGTGGACTGGTCAGTGTGTGGAACCATTGATTCCTGTGTTACACACTGAACACACATCTGTGCAAAACATGAGCATAGTGTGAGGATTGCAGACAGTACATGGTGATAGGGATGTGTTACTGCCATCGCATCCCTGACTGGACATATGTCACATGAAACAATGGTATGACAGACACTGTCTGGGGTTCCTAGTGACAAGCAAATAATGGGCAACTGTTCATAGCTGCAGTCACACGTCTACTACACATTGTACAGATGTCATGCCTATATATGCATGTGTTGTGCTTCCTCTGCAAATGTATACCATCTGTTGTGTTGGGTTGATGGTCATATTTATACATGCCATTGTAAGTAATCCTGAATGCTGTTGTCTATTACTAATCCATATCTGTGTTTACACTGCAACACCATAGGCTATATGGGTTGGGAGGTCCCGGCAGAACCTCCTGTCCCACTTCAGCTGACCATGGCACCAGGCACCAGCACATCTGGGGCCCAGCCTTGGACCTCAACCTCTGTTGGCTCTGCACCACCATCTGGTGGTACCAGCACTGAGGATGGGGCATGTCCCCCCTGGGAGCAGGGCCAGACAGGAACATGTCTGCTGTTGTGTGGTCCCAGACGTGGTACATTGGGGGCTCACTAAGGGGTTCTGAAGCAAGATAAGCAAGCTCAAGGGTGGAGTGTCACATTTACAGGGTGAGGCTGGCCCTCCTGGACAGCAGGCAGCACTGCCTCCTTTGCAGCTGTTTTGGTGCAATGGCAGCTGCCCATGGCTAGGGACCACCATCCCACGGTTCCCATGGGCTTGTGAATGCCGAACATCCATCCCCGTCTGAGGTGTAGCCCCCCACATGTGTCATATACTGACCCTGTATGCTGTGTTGTCTGTGATCCTACCCTACCTATCCTCCACGGGCATACCTACTCTCCTTCCCCCACATCCCACTCTCACCCTACGGAAACATAAGGCCAATCGGTTCCTAGGACAACATTTTTCCCTATACATAGCTGTCCATTTCACACACTTGGCCACTGGACACATGTAACTTTTGTAATATCAAAACTCCACAAGGACACGAAGTTCCACCAAGGTTTATTGTAACAGAAGGCACAAGACAACTCCACCACTGACCTAGGTTTCGTCGTAAAGACTTCTTCAGAGTGTTGGAGCTGACACAATAAATACAAACATCAATTACTCAATTGATAATTGATTGGTTACACTTGACTATTAAACAACAACACGAAAAAAAACAACAAAAAAACAAGTAGCAAAAAACATCAAACATCAAGCACTATATGTCAATTATCTATACTAAAAACCCCTATTCATTAAAAACACTGTTCATGTGGAATATACATGTGCTACATAAAGAATTGACTTAATGTAACATAATATAATGCATCATATTGTCTAAATTCAACTGAAAAAATGTTAAATATGTTAAATATGAACCGTCATGACCACTATATACAGTTAAAACATTGCATACTGGCCGTGCTAAAATGACACTACTGCACAGGATTAACCCATAATATTTTGTAGCCTCAGATAGGGTTTAATAGATATGAATTCATTGAGGCCTGGATAAAAATGTGCATTTAAAATTAGTTGCCATTTAAGCTCACAAACATCAAGATGATACCCAGTTAACCTACCTTGTTGATCTTGTACCAATTGTTCTATTATACAAAAAGAGAATTTGTGAGTTTTATGTGCTATAATGTGTCTAGCTAAGGCATTCGTGGGCTTTTGATGTTGTATGTCAAGGACATGTTCTTTTATTCTGTCCCTGAATTTCCTACATGTCTTGCCCACATAGAAAGCTGTACATGATTCACATTTACTCCTCCCGTAAATCAAACCTTGTTGAGTTAGGATTGGTAAATACTGAACACAAACTATTATCCTAACTCAACAAGGTTTGATTTACGGGAGGAGTACACCTTATTTGTAGTTACATACAATGCAGATACAGATGGTGTAATTAAAATTATAGAAAAGAATTGGAGATCTTTTACCAAGCTTAAGGAGTTTCAGGGTTTTATAGCTAGAAAACCAAAATTTATATTTCGCAAGGATAGGGCTTTAAAACAAATTTTTGAAGGATCTGCAAATAAACTGGACAATATTAACCAATTAAGGGGCAATAATAATTGTGGGAGATGTTCTACTTGTAGTTATGTAATGAAAACAGGGGGTAGAATAACAGTTAACAACACTAATATTTTGATTAGGGGTAAGTTCAATTGTCATTCCACAAATGTAGTTTATTTAGCTAAATGTGAATCATGTACAGCTTTCTATGTGGGCAAGACATGTAGGAAATTCAGGGACAGAATAAAAGAACATGTCCTTGACATACAACATCAAAAGCCCACGAATGCCTTAGCTAGACACATTATAGCACATAAAACTCACAAATTCTCTTTTTGTATAATAGAACAATTGGTACAAGATCAACAAGGTAGGTTAACTGGGTATCATCTTGATGTTTGTGAGCTTAAATGGCAACTAATTTTAAATGCACATTTTTATCCAGGCCTCAATGAATTCATATCTATTAAACCCTATCTGAGGCTACAAAATATTATGGGTTAATCCTGTGCAGTAGTGTCATTTTAGCACGGCCAGTATGCAATGTTTTAACTGTATATAGTGGTCATGACGGTTCATATTTAACATATTTAACATTTTTTCAGTTGAATTTAGACAATATGATGCATTATATTATGTTACATTAAGTCAATTCTTTATGTAGCACATGTATATTCCACATGAACAGTGTTTTTAATGAATAGGGGTTTTTAGTATAGATAATTGACATATAGTGCTTGATGTTTGATGTTTTTTGCTACTTGTTTTTTTGTTGTTTTTTTTCGTGTTGTTGTTTAATAGTCAAGTGTAACCAATCAATTATCAATTGAGTAATTGATGTTTGTATTTATTGTGTCAGCTCCAACACTCTGAAGAAGTCTTTACGACGAAACCTAGGTCAGTGGTGGAGTTGTCTTGTGCCTTCTGTTACAATAAACCTTGGTGGAACTTCGTGTCCTTGTGGAGTTTTGAATTTAGTTTAGTTTTGGTTACTTGGTTTGTCATTCGTTTTTTGTGCCATGGAGGATGAAGATTCACCTACTAACATCAAAGGTCTATTACAGCAAGTGCACAAGCAGCTGCGTGAACACGCTTTGTTAATTCAAGGACTTTCCAACAAAATCAACGAACTTAATGGTATGTGTTCCAACAGTAGCTTGGGTTTACCCCTTACTCAACCGACACCTGTATTACCGATAGTTGAACCTTTGGGTTCTTTGGACAATGATAGTAATAATGTTAACCCCAGAACGCCAGCGGGTTTATCTAGCTCTGTTAATTCTATTTTGGTTAACAACCGTAACCGATGGAAGAAAAGTAACTTTGATTTTGGTACAGAGAAAAAGTTTTCACAAGCGGACTCGCATATGCATTATAAACCATTGTCTGAGCTAATTAAAGAATTTGAAATTAAATTATTCAAGTTGAAACGTATTCAACTGGACAATGGCTACTTGGAGCGAAACATTGAATTGCGGCTCGTACCCAAAGGCCTTCGGGTCTGGCGATACCCGAATGGCTGCAACAGTAACATTGAAATGATCAAAGAGCTGCATGCTATTTTCGATGCCACAGGCATACAGATTATGCACGTTATGATTAAACACAACAACCTTCGGATAGAAAGTTTATTGAGTGAGTTGGATGGCATTCATGATAAAATAACACATGATTTAATGTTTGATCAGTATTTTACCAACTATGTTAACACAGTGAAGGACATAGAAAAGAACTGTGATATTTTATATCGCAAAAAGTTCGATAAATTGCAGCGTGATATTGTGGCATACAAGAATGGGAAGGTGTACCCGCTGGAGACCAATGCCAGTCATCGCATTTCTACAACAGAAGATTCAACCAATCAAGAGGAAGAACTACAAGAAGGGGCGTTTACGGAAACAGCAACAGGTACTTATAGTGCCGCTGTGCGTGGGGCAGACCCTTTAGGAGAAGTTCCAAGGAGGTCGGAGAGAATAAGACAGCAGGGGCCTGTTTATGGAAGCGACAAATATCAAACGGGTCTAAAGTCAAGGATGGATTATCAGTGGAGAAACCAACAGGGCGACTGGCAGAGGACAGCAAAAAGGTAAATAAAAGAATATTTTGGATACATGACAATTCTAGTTGCGAAAAAGACTGTGTTGTGTGTTTAAGTAGCGGCGCAAAAGACTTCTCGGGGCATGTTTTGTCAAGTTGTTCCATGACTCCGATTAGAAAGAACTTAATTAACGGCTCTGAGAATTTGTTAGACATTGAAATCAGTGTTTATAATGATGTGATGGACGACGACAACGTGAATGCCAGTTTACATTTTGAAAGTTTATGCGACGATTACTTAAAAGTTAGCGTTACTCGTGATGAGACTGTTTTGTGTTCTTCTATGGGGGACAAATGTGGTTCCAACCCAAATGATACAGCTCATGTTATGATGGATATTTGTGACCATTTGGTCGACATTAAGGACAAGAATGATATTAACAATTCTGTTAGCATATATGGTGACTTAAATAGTCTTCAAGATGGGGTAATCATTGATTCAATGTTCCCTAGTACTGCCGATATTAATGAAATGCAGATGAGTTCGCATCAAATTATGGATGTACCAATTTTGTTTACAATTCTGAATGTATGATGTGTAATACTTTTTAGAACAATTAACAGCAGGCACTTGTCAGCATATTGACTTGAATTCTTCTGTAGTACAATATACAGAAGATTTTAATACTAACCTTGTTAAGGACATAAATATATGTGCTAGTTATGTGGTGACAACTATGTTCATAACACCGTTAATGAAGGCTCATAATACAATAGGAAATCATTTGGTAGATGACAGATATATAGACATTAATGATGGAATTTTGATGCAATTGAGTTTACACAAAGGTTTTGAAGACCTAATCGAAACACAATCAGAATTAAATGACAAGCTTAATGAAAATAATGAGCAGCAAGCTGTGCATACAATAGCGTTAGAGATTAATGAGCAAATTATAGATGATGAAGTTAATTTTGATGTAATGAATGGTAGTGATTTCTTTAAAGGAAGGAATAACGACAATAATGATTTAATTAACAGTTTTGAATATGAAGGAAGTGTTTGCTCTTGTCAGAGCGAACGGATGGTAGAACTTACCACCCCCTTGTCCAACCCTACAATTATATTTAATACCTCCCAAGATTTTAAATTATTTAATTATTCAAGTTCGGAGTTTAATGTTCAGCATGTGGACACATTATCAAAAGGTTTTAATTTTGTACCTTGTAGAAGAGGGAATGTTGCAGAGACACTAAAGGATTTAAAATTATTTACACGCAAACTTAATTTGTTAGCACATTTTGGGTTTGAGAAGGGTGAGGATAGTAATGCTAGACACACAGGATTACAAAAACCAAGCTATTTCAATCCACCATACAACAACTTGGTGCATATTTTCGAAAATTTGTGTGAACAGGAGATTAGGCAATTATATAAAAGCAGTAATGTTACAAATTGCAGCAATCTAGGGAAAGATAACATTGAATGTATTAAACACATATGTAACAACAAAAATATACGTGTGATGAAGCCCGACAAGGGAAATGGAGCCGTAATAACAGACAAGATTGATTATGATAATGAAATGTTGATTATGTTATCCAAAGACAACTATGTGGAAGTAAGCATCAATGAGATCCATTTAGCATATCAAAAAATTGATCTGGCCCTAGATGACATGTTGTATCAGGGACAAATTAACGAGGAAGAATATTTCTTCATGGTTAATAAACATCCTGTGATCAGTGGGATCTTTGGTATCCCAAAACCATAAGGGCCTTGACAATGTTTTTTTAGACCTATCGTTGATGGTAAGAGGAGTAAGGTGTCTTTTATTAGTCAATACTTAGATTTAAAACTGAAAAGTGGTTTAAAAAGTTTTTCATATATTCAGGGACTGCGGCTAAGGACTCGTGGCACTTTTGGATAAAATTAGAAATTACAAAACTTTGGAAAACATTGTGTTTTTGACAATTGATGTGGTCAACCTATTTAGTGTTATTCCACATGAAATTGGTCTTGAATGGCTGGAGGAACAATTGATGGTCACAGGTGTTTATGATCAAGATCAAATTAATGTGTATGTTAGGTTAATGGAACTGGTACTAAATAACAATTTCATATTTTTTGAAGGACACAAATTTCAAAAAAACTGGTGTGGCAATGGGGCAGCATGTGCCATTGCCAATTACATCATGGCGTGGGAGAACAAGTTTGTCTTTAATAGTGAGTTCAGGTCATCCATTAAGGTATACACCCGGTTTTTGGACAATATTTTTATTATATGGCAAGGTGACAAGAAAGATATAGAGAGATTTATATCTTATATTAACCAAACAGTTTGGTTTTTGAATTTTACCTTTGAAATAGGTGAAGACGAGATTAGTTATTTAGATGTGAAATTAATTTACAATAGGGATAAAAAATACATCTCCTCTAAAATATTCAGAAAATCAACATTTTCAAATTCTTATCTGCATTATGACAGTTGGCACCCGGAACATCAGAGGAAATCAATTGTCAAAGGTCAGTTAATTAGGGCTGCACGTATGGTTAGTGAAGAGGCTGAATTTTTAAAAGAAGTTGATTTTATGATTAAATTATTCACGAATAGGGGTTATCCTTTATCCCTGTGTGAAAAGATAAAAAGGAAATATACACTAAAAGAATGAATGGATGTATTCAGCCAATCATTAATAGTTTGTGTTCAGTATTTACCATCCTAACTCAACAAGGTTTGATTTACGGGAGGAGTACACCTTATTTGTAGTTACATACAATGCAGATACAGATGGTGTAATTAAAATTATAGAAAAGAATTGGAGATCTTTTACCAAGCTTAAGGAGTTTCAGGGTTTTATAGCTAGAAAACCAAAATTTATATTTCGCAAGGATAGGGCTTTAAAACAAATTTTGAAGGATCTGCAAATAAACTGGACAATATTAACCAATTAGGGAGGCAATAATTGTGGGAGATGTTCTACTTGTAGTTATGTAATGAAAACAGGGGGTAGAATAACAGTTAACAACACCAATATTTTGATTAGGGGTAAGTTCAATTGTCATTCCATAAATGTAGTTTATTTAGCTAAATGTGAATCATGTACAGCTTTCTATGTGGGCAAGACATGTAGGAAATTCAGGACAGAATAAAAGAACATGTCCTTGACATACAACATCAAAGCCCACGAATGCTTTAGCTAGACACATTATAGCACATAAAACTCACAAATTCTCTTTTTGTATAATAGAACAATTGGTACAAGATCAACAAGGTAGGTTAACTGGGTATCATCTTGATGTTTGTGAGCTTAAATGGCAACTAATTTTAAATGCACATTTTTATCCAGGCCTCAATGAATTCATATCTATTAAACCCTATCTGAGGCTACAAAATATTATGGGTTAATCCTGTGCAGTAGTGTCATTTTAGCACGGCCAGTATGCAATGTTTTAACTGTATATAGTGGTCATGACGGTTCATATTTAACATATTTAACATTTTTTCAGTTGAATTTAGACAATATGATGCATTATATTATGTTACATTAAGTCAATTCTTTATGTAGCACATGTATATTCCATGAACAGTGTTTTTAATGAATAAGGTTTTAGTATAGATAATTGACATATAGTGCTTGATGTTTGATGTTTTTTGCTACTTGTTTTTTTGTTGTTTTTTTTCGTGTTGTTGTTTAATAGTCAAGTGTAACCAATCAATTATCAATTGAGTAATTGATGTTTGTATTTATTGTGTCAGCTCCAACACTCTGAAGAAGTCTTTACGA